>NC_088399.1:68458712-68686212 GCF_034236695.1 Oncorhynchus nerka | reverse complement strand
CACGGACACACAGGCTTTGTTTAATGCCAGTGGCATGTCATTGGTAAAAATATTAAAAAGTAAAGGGCCTAGAGAACTGCCTTGTGGTACACCACACCCTACATGCTTGGCATTAGAGAAGCTTCCATTAAGAAAACCCTGAGTTCTATTAGATAGAGAGCTCTGAATCCACAAAATGGCATAATATCCACAATACTCAACAACAGGTTATGGTCAATAATATCAAAGGCTGCACTGAAATCTAACAGTGCAGCTCCCACAATCTTTTTATTATCAATTTCTTTCAACCAATCATCAGTCATTTGTGTCAGTGCAGTAGATGTTGAGTGCCCTTCTCCATAAGCATGCTGAAAGCCTGTTGTCAATTTGTTTACAGAGAAATAGCATTGTATTTGGTCAAACACATTTTTTTTACCACAGTTTGCAAGAGCTGGCAGCAAGCTGATTGGTCTGCTGCTAGAACCAGTAACAGAATGACATTGGCTTCCCTCCAGACATCTTCCTCTAGACTTAGATTAAAGATATGACAGATAGGAGTGGCCATAGAGTCAGCTACCATCCTCAGTAGCCTTCCATCAAAGTTGTCAATGCCAAGAGGTTTGTCATTGTTGATCGATAACAAAACATTCTAAGAGTAAGTTTCTTACCAGGGCATGTTTATCAATAATTGGAGGAAGCAATATAACAAATTCATCAAGTGCAGCGTCTGGATAATCCTTATTAATTACACCAGACCATCAAATATTTTTTACATCATCCACATAAAAGTCACAGCAAAAACTTTTGTATGATCTCTTATACACTATTTTAGGCCGAGCTTTAGGAACCTTGGTTGTCCTAGATATACCCACTATATTGTGATCACTGCATCCAATGGGTATGGTTACACCTTTTGAAAAGAGTTCTACAGTATTAGTAATAATTTGATCAATACATGTGGATGATCATGTTCTTGTAGTGTTTGTAAACACCCTGGTAGGTTTATTAATAACCTGAACCAGATTACAGCCACTGGTTACAGTAGAAGTTCCCTCTTGAGCGGACAGTTTGATGAATACCAAGCAAGTAGACCTCTCTGTTTACATCACATACACGATCAAGCATTTCACATACATTATTTAGATACTGATAGTTAGCACTTGGCGGCCTATAGCAACACCCCAAAATAATGGGCTTTAGATAATGTAGGTGAACCTGCAGCCACACTACTTCAATAATACTTGACATGAGATCTTCTCTAAGCATTACTGGGATATGGCTCTGAATATACACTACTGTTCAAAAATTTGGGGTCACTTACAAATGTCCTGGTTTTCCATGAAAACATACATGAAATGAGTTGCAAAATGAATAGGAAATACAGTCAAGACGTTGACAAGGTTATAAATAATGATTTCTAATTGAAATAATAATAAACTTTGCTTTTGTCAAAGAATCCTCAATTTGCAGCACTTACAGCCTTGCAGACCTGGGCATTCTAGTTGTTCATTTGTTGAGGTAATCTGAAGAGATTTCACCCCGTGTAGCCGGGGAGTTTAATGCAGGGAAACTTAAATCAGTTTTATCAAATTTCTATCAGCATGTTAAATGTGCAACCAGAAGGAAAAAAACTCTGAACCATCTTCACTCCACACACAGAGACCCATACAAAGCTCTCCCTCGCCCTCCATTTGGCAAATCTGACCATAATTCTATCCTCCTGATTTTTGCTTACAAGCAAAGATTTAAGCAGGAAGCAGCAGTGACTAGATCAATAAAAAAGTGGTCAGATGAAGCAGATGCTAAGCTACAGGACTGTTTAATAGCACAGACTGGAAAATGTTCCGGGATTCCTCCAATGGCATTGAGGAGTACACCACATCAGTCATTGGCTTCATCAATAAGTGCATCGGTGACGTCGTCCCCACAGTGACCGCACGTACATATCCCAAACAGAAACCATGAATTACAGGCAACATCCGCATTGAGCTAAAGGCGAGAGCTGTCGCTTTCAAAGAGCGGGACTCTAACCCGGAAGCTTATAAGAAACCCCGTTATGATGAATCATCAAACAGGTAAAGTGTCAGTACAGGACTAAGATCAAATCGTACTACATCGGCGCTGATGCTCGTCAGATGTGGCAGGGCTTACAATCCATTACATACTACAAAGGTAAGCACAGCCGAGAGCTGCCCAGTGACACGAGCCTACCAGACTAGCTAAACTACTTCAATGCTCGCTTTGAGGAAAATAACATATGCATGAGAGCACCAGCTGTTCTGGAAGATTGTGTGATCACGCTCTCCATGGCCGATGTGAGTAAGACAGGTCAACATTCATAAGGCCGCAGGGCCTGACAGATTACCAGGACGTGTACTGCAAGCATGCGCTGACCAACTGGCAAGTGACTTCACTGACATTTTTATCCTCTCCCTGTCCGAGTCTGTATTATCAACATGTTCTAAACAGATCACCATAGTGCCTGTGTCTAAGAACACTAAGGTAACCTGCCTAAATGACTACTGACCCGTAGCACTCACGTCTGTAGCCATGAACGGCTGGTCATGGCTAACATCAACACCAATATCCCAGAAACACTAGACCCACTCCAATTTGCATACCACCCCAACAGATCCACTGATGATGCAATCTCTATTGCACTCCACACTGCCCTTTCCCACCTGGACAAAAGGAACACCTACATGAGAATGCTATTAATTGACTACAGCTCAGTGTTCAACACCATAGTGCCCTCAAAGCTCATCACTAAGCCAAGGACCCTGAGACTAAACACCTCCCTCTGCAACTGGATCCTGGACTTCCTGATGGGCCACCCCAGTTGGTAAGGGTAGGTAACAACACATCCGCCACGCTGATCCTCAACACAGGGACCCCTCAGGGGTGCATGCTCAGTCCCCTCCTGTACTCCCTGTTCACTCACGACTGCACGGCTAGGCACGACTCCAACACCATCATTAAGTTTGCCGATGACACAACAGTGGTAGGCCTGATCACGAACAACGACGAAACAGCCTATAGGGAGGAAGTCAGAGACCTGGCCTTGTGGTGCCAGGACAATAACCTCTCCCTCAACGTGATCAAGACAAAGGAGATGATTGTGGACTACAGGATAAATAGGACCGAGCACGCCCCCATTCTCATCAACGGGCTGCAGTGGAGCAGGTTGAGAGCATCAAGTTCCTTGGTGTCTAATTCACCAACAACCTAACATGGTCCAAGCACACCAGGACATGTGGTGAAGAGGGCACGACAAAACCTAACCTAAAGACTCCAGCCACTCTAGTTATAGACTGTTCTCTCTGCTATCACACGGCAAGCGGTACCGGAGTACCAAGTCTAGGTCCAAGAGGCTTCTAAACAGCTTCTACCCCGAAGCCATAAGACTCATGAACACCTAATCAAAAGGTTACCCCCTGCCCTCTTTTACACCGCTGCTACTCTCTGTTGTTATCATCTATGCAGAGTCACTTCAATAACTGAAGTCAGAAGTTTACATACACCTTAGCCAAACACATGTAAACTCCGTTTTTCACTATTCCTTAATCTGAGTTAAATTTTCCCTGTCTTAGGTCAGTTAGGATCACCACTTTATTTTAAGAATGTGAAATGTCAGAATAATAGTAGCGAGAATGATTTATTTAAGATTTTCTTTCTTTCATCGCATTCCCAGTGGGTCAGAAGTTCACATACACTCAAATAGTATTTGGTACCATTGCCTTTAACATTTTTAACTTGGGTAAATGTTTTGGGTAGCTTTCCACAAGCTTCCCACAATAAGTTGTGTGAATTTTGGCCCATTCCTCCTGACACAGCTGGTGTAACTGAGTCAGGTTTGTAGGCCTCTTTGCTCTTACACGCTTTTTCAGTTCTGCCCACAAATGTTCTATGGTATTGAGGTCAGGGCTTTGTGATGGCCACTTCAATACCTTGATGTTGTTGTCCTTAATTAAGCCATTTTTCCACAATTTTGGAAGTATGCTTGGGGTCATTGCCCATTTGGAAGACCCATTTGCAACCAAGATTAAACTTCCCGACTGATGTCTTGAGATGTTGCTTCAATATATCTACATAATTTTCCTACCTCATGAAGCCATCTATTTTGTGAAGTTTACCAGTCCCTCCTGCAGCAATGCACCCCAACAACATGATGCTGCCACCCCCGTGCTTCACGGTTGGGATGGTGTTCTTCGGCTTGCAAGCATCCCCCTTTTTCCTCCAAACATAACGATGGTCATTATGGCCAAACAGTTCTAGTTTTGTTTCAAAGTACGATCTTTGTCCCCATGTGCAATTGCAAACCGCAGTCTGTCTTTTTTTATGGCGGTTTTGGAGCAGTGGCTTCTTCCTTGCTGAGCGGCCTTTCAGGTTATTTCAATATAGGACTCGTTTTACTGTGGATATTGTTTTGCCCTGACCTTAGAGAGCCTTTTTATTTCTCTATTTGGTTAGGTTGGGGTGTGATTTGGGTGGGCATTCTAGTTTTTCTATTTCTTTGTTGGCCGGGTATGGTTCCCAATCAGAGGCAGCTGTCTATCGTTGTCTCTGATTGGGGATCATACTTAGGCAGCCATTTTTCCCACCTTAGATTGTGGGATCTTGTTTTTGCATAGTTGTTCTCTGGCCCTGCAGAACTTTACGTTCGGTTTTGTATTTTGTTGGAGTTAAGTATTAAAAATCATGAACACTTTCCACGCTGTGCTTGGTCTCATTTATCTAATGACAGACGTAACAGATATAGATACTTTTGTAACTGTTTCCTCCAGCAACTTCACAAGGTCCTTTGCTATTGTTCTGGGATTGATTTGCACTTTTCGCACCAAAGTACGTATATCTCTAGGAGACAGAACGTGTCTCCTTTCTGAGCGGTATGACGACTGCGTGGTCCCATGGTGTTTATACTTGCGTGCTATTGTTTGTACAGATGAACGTGGTGCCTTCAGAGGTTTGGAAATTGCTCCCAAGGATGAAACAGACTTGTGGAGGTTTACCATTTTTTTCTGAGGTCTTGGCTGATTACTTTTGACTTTCCCATGATGTCAAGCAAAGAGGCACTGAGTTTGAAGGTAGGCCTTGAAATACATGTACACATCCGATTGACTCAAATTATGTCAATTAGCCTATCAGAAGCTTCTAAAGCCATGACATCATTTTCTGGAATTTTCCAAGCTGTTTAAAGGCAGTCAACTTCTGACCCACTGGAATTGTGATACAGTGAATGATAAGTGAAATAATCTGTCTGTAAACAATTGTTGGAAAAATTCCTTGTGTCATGCACAAGTAGATGTCCTAACCGACTGGCCAAAACTATAGTTTGTTAACAAGACATGTGTGGAGTAGTTGAAAAACGAGTTTTAATGACTCCAGCCTAAGTGCATGTAAACGTCCAACTTCAACTGTACATTTACATGATTCCTTAACTAACCGGTGACTCCGCACATTGACTCTGTACCGATACCCCGCTGTATATAGTCTCGCTATTGATATTTTACTCCTGCTCTTTAATTACTTGTTACTTTTATTTGTTATTCTTATCTGTATTTGTTTAACTGCATTGCTGGTTACGGGCTCGTAGGTCAACTTTTCACTGTAAGGTCTACTACACCTGTTGTATTTGGCGCATATGACTAATTACATTTTATTTGATTAGTTTCTTCCCTCAATAGTTATTGCATAGTTTGGAGCTGTGCTTTGGGTCATTGTTCTGTTGGAGGAAACTGGCTCAAATTAAGCGTCGTCCACAGGTTATGGCATGGTGTTGTAAAATGGAGTGATATAGCCTTCCTTCTTCAAGATCCCTTTTACCCTGTACAAATCTCCCACTTTACCACCACCAAAGAACCCCCAAACCATCACACTCCTCCAGCATCTTTTAATTTTTGTTGCTTCTCACGAATGTTCTTTGTGATCCGAACACCTCAAATTTTGATTTCTCTTCGTAACACTTTTTTCCAATCTTCCTTTGTACAGTGTCTGTGTTCTTTTGCCCATCTTCAACTTTTTGAGATACATTTTTGAGATATAGCATTTTCTTTTGCAACTCTGCCTAGAAGGCCAGCATCCCGGAGTCGCCTCTTCACTGTTGACGTTGAGACTGGTGTTTTGAGGGTACTATTTAATAAAGCTGCCAGTTAAGGACTTCTGGGGCGTATGTTTCTCAAACTAGACACTCAAATATACTTGTCCTCTTGCTCAGTTGTGCACCGGGGCCTCCCACTCTTTCTGGTTAGTTTTCAGCTGTGCTAACATAATTGCAAAATGGTTTTCTAATAATCACTTAGCCTTTTTAAAATTATAAACTTGGATTAGCTAACACAATGTGCCATTGGAACACAGAAGTGATGCTTGCTGATAATGAGCCACTGTACGCTTATGTACAGTGGGGAGAACAAGTATTTGAAGATTTTGCTGGTTTTCCTACTTACAAAGCATGTAGAGGCCTGTAATTATTTTAATCATAGGTACACTTCAACTGTGAGACGGAATCTAAAACAAAAATCCAGAAAATCACATTGTATGATTTTTATGTAATTAATTTGCATTTTATTGCATTACATAAGTATTTGATACATCAGAAAAGCAGAACTTAATATTTGGTACAGAAACCTTTGTTTGCAATTACAGAGATCATATGTTTCCTGTATTTCTTGACCAGATTTGCACACACTGCAGCAGGGATTTTGGCCCACTCCTCCATACAGACCTTCTCCAGATCCTTCAGGTTTCGGGGCTATCGCTGGGCAATACAGACTTTCAGCTCCCTCCAAAGATTTTCTATTGGGTTCTATTGGGAGCCACTCCTTAGTTGCCCTGGCTATGTGTTTTGGGTCGTTGTCATGCTGGAAGACCCAGCCACGACCCATCTTCAATGCTCTTACTGAGGGAAGGAGGTTGTTGGCCAAGATCTCGCGATACATGGCCCCATCCATCCTCCCCTCAGTACGGTGCAGTCGTCCTGTCCCCTTTACAGAAAAGCATCCCAAAAGAATGATGTTTCCACCTCCATGCTTCACGGTTGGGATGGTGTTCTTGGGGTTGTACTCGTCCTTCTTCTTCCTCCAAACACGGCGAGTGGAGTTTAGACCAAAAAGCTCTATTTGTCTCATCAGACCACATGACCTTTTCCCATTCCTCCTCTGGATCATCCAGATGGTCATTGGCAAACTTCAGATGGGCCTGGACATGCGCTGGCTTGAGCAGGGGGACCTTGCGTGCGCTGCAGGATTTTAATCCATGACGGCATAGTGTGTTACTAATGGTTTTCTTTGAGACTGTGGTCCCAGCTCTCTTCAGGTCATTGACCAGGTCTTGCCGTGTAGCTATGGGCTGATCCCTCACCTTCCTCATGATCATTGATGCCCCATGAAGTGAGATCTTGCATGGAGCCCCAGACCGAGGGTGATTGACCGTCATCTTGAACTTCTTCCATTTTCTAATAATTGCGCCAACAGTTGTTGCCTTCTCCCCAAGCTGCTTGCCGAGTGTCCTGTAGCCCATCCCAGCCTTGTGCAGGTCTACAATTTTATCCATGATGTCCTTACACAGCTCTCTGGTCTTGGCCATTGTGGAGAGGTTGGAGTCTGTTTGATTGAGTGTGTGGACAGGTGTCTTTTATACAGGTAACGAGTTCAAACAGGTGCAGTTAATACAGGTAATGAGTGGAGAACAGGACAGCTTCTTAAAGAAAAACTCTGTGAGAGCCAGAATTCTTACTGGTTGGTAGGTGATCAAAGATTTATGTCATGCAATAAAATGTAAATTAATTACTTAAAAATCATACAACGGGATTTTCTGGATTTTTGTTTTAGATTCCGTCTCTCACAGTTGAAGTGTACCTATGATAAAAACAATTACAGACCTCTACATGCTTTGTAAGTAGGAAACACTGCCAATTTTGCAGGTTATCAAATACTTGTTCTCCCCAGTGTAGATATTCCATTAAAAATCAGCCGTTTCCAGCTACAATAGTAATTTACAACATTAACAATGTTTACACTGTATTTCTGATCAATTTGATGTTATTTTAATGGACAGAAAATGTGATTTTCCTTCAAAAACAAGGAGATTTCTAAGATCTAACTCAATCTTCCTTTGGTTCATCTTAATTTTCTTCCTTTTGTAGTCCTCAGACCACATTCCTGTTCTCATGTGTTGATTCTGAAATTCCGTCTACAACAATGTTGTTCCGCCTTGATTGTCCCTCTAGATAATCTGATTTCTCTGTCATTGTTATGATGGATTTCCATATAGAACTAATGTCCTCTCTCAATGACTTACAGGTTGTTATCATCTTGCCGTTTTCCTGTTTCAACTCATCAAGCTGACCCTGGGAGAACTGCAAACTCTTCTTCAGGTCCTGGACCTCTCTGGTCAGGTCGTCCATTATTTTATTAGTCGACACCACCAGTATTTGGACAAAACAGCTATTTTCTTGTTGTTGTAACAACTGCTTGTAGAACTAAGTTTGATCATTTTAAAGATCCTTTACCTGTGATAGAGAGACACCACTGTCCTCAACAGTACCAGCTTTGGTCTTGTCATGGTTGCAACATAGGCTACGTTGTTACTCCCCACAATTTCTTGACAGTGCAGGTTGCAGGGAAGATGGAAACAGCAACAAACAGTAGGGATCTAGACAGTCACAAGCATGGGACAATCCGAGGTCCAATGAAACCCTGCTAGCTTGATAGGCAGCTGACAGGGGCAGCTAGGTCCTCGGTTGGCAGAATCCCTGGACAGATAGCAGCGGTCCCAGCTACTGATGCCAACCGTATCGCAGGATCCAAAATCAAAAGGTTTCCAACTAGTAACCAAACTTTTCCAATAAAAAACTTTTTCAGACACTTTCAAACTTTACAAACCAACAAACCAAGTGCTGCCTCTATTCCATGTTCAACGGGACGCCACATTTACATATGGTGAAGGCTTGTCATCCTAAGGGTATTACCAAGGAGGTTTGGTTGTAAATAACCAATTATGTTGTAACAACTTAAATACCTTAACAGTGAAATCCTTAGCCTGTTGCTCCTGGAATGGCAAAGGTTATTGAGGACCGAACAATTTCTGCTTAACACTAGAAAGCATTCTGGTAGTCAGAATAAGCACAACAGACTGCTCACAGACATACAATACATTCAACCCACATACTGAGTCATTAGTCATTAGAAGCATTTGCCTGGTCTCTACAGAGCATCTACCTCCTACATCGTGGTGGAGGCTGAGAGTGGTGCTCTACAGAAGCAGTGAGGTTAAAAACAGACACACCACACACACACACACACATTGATCAGCAGGAGACAGATGTCAGGCTTCATTTACCTAACCCTTCCTCCCTTCCTTCTTGCTAACCTTCTTCCCTCCTAACTGACTAACAGGCTTAGGTGGGCGTTGGTGCTGTGATACTGAGAGTGCAAGTCCAGTAGGAAAAGTAGGAAAATACACTAGGTGTAGAAATCCTCACCTCCCCTCTGCCTCGCCTCCCCTGCTGAACCCAACACCCTGGACAACACACACAGCAAACCTGTAAACAATTCATGAGGCCTCCATTTTTCATGTGGAGAGAGAGAGGGAGAGAGAGAGAGAGGGAGAGAGAGAGGGAGAGAGAGAGAATGTGTGCAAGAGATAGTGAGAAAGAGATTGAGTCAGGAAGAGTAAGAGAAAAAAGTGTCAATGAGAGATCGGGGAGTGTGGTGATCTAGGGGTCGAGGAGTGTGGTGGTCGAGTGGTCGTGGAGTGTGGTGGTCGAGGAGTGTGGTGGTCGAGTGGTCGTGGAGTGTGGTGGTCGAGGAGTTTGGTGGTCGAATGGTTGAGTGGTGTGGTGGTCGAGGAGTTTAGTTGTCGAATGGTCGAGGAGCGTGGTGGTCGAATGGTGGAGGATTGTGGTGGTCGAGGAGTGCGGTGGTCGAGTGGTCGAGGAGTGTGGTGGTCGAGTGGTCGAGGAGTGTGGTGGTCGAGTGGTCGAGGAGTGTGGTGCTCGAGTGGTCGATGGGTGTGGTGGTCGGGTGGTGTGGTGGTCGTGTGGTCGTGGAGTGTGGTGGTCGAGGAGTTTGGTGGTCGAATGGTTGAGTGGTTGACTGGTCGAGGAGTTTAGTTGTCGAATGGTCGAGGAGCGTGGTGGTCGAGGAGTGTGGTGGTCGAGTGGTCGAGGAGTGTGGTGGTCGAATGGTGGAGGATTGTGGTGGTGGAGGAGTGTGGTGGTCGAGTGGTCGAGGAGTGTGGTGGTCGAATGGTTGAGTGGTTGACTGGTCGAGGAGTTTAGTTGTCGAATGGTCGAGGAGCGTGGTGGTCGAATGGTGGAGGATTGTGGTGGTCGAGGAGTGTGGTGGTCGAGTGGTCGAGGAGTATGGTGGTCGAGTGGTCGAGGAGTGTGGTGGTCGAATGGTGGAGGATTGTGGTGGTCGAGGAGTGTGGTGGTCGAGTGGTCGAGGAGTGTGGTGGTCGAGTGGTCGATGGGTGTGGTGGTCGAGGAGCGTGGTGGTCGAGGAGTGTGGTGGTCGAGTATGTGTGCAAGAGATCGTGAGAAGGAGATCGAGTCAGGAAGAGTAAGAGAAAAAGGTGTCATTGAGAGGTCAAGTGGTGTGGCAGTCGAGGAATGAGGTGGTCGAGTGGTGTGGTGGTTGAGTGGTCGAGGAGTGTGGTGTTCGAGTGGTCGAGGAGTGTGGTGGTCAAGTGGTCGAGGAGTGATGTGGTGGTCGAGTGATGTGGTGGTCGAGTGATGTGGTGGTCGAGTGGTTGAGTTGTGTGGTGGTCGAGGAGTGTGGTGGTCGAGTGGTTGAGTGGTGTGGTGGTCGAGTGGTCGAGGAGTGTGATGGTCGAGTGGTGTTGTGGTCGAGGAGTGTGATGGTCGAGTGGTGTTGTGGTCGAGGAGTGTGGTGGTCAAGGAGTGTTGTAGTCGAGGAGTGTGTAAATGCGTTTGTAGGTTCTCCTCAGCCGTGCTAGTACAGTGTGCGGTGCCTCATTTGCATGTAGTGTGGCTGGCTGATGCTAATGTAGTAGAGGTGCTGATTAGTTATAAATGAGTGTGAGGAGAGAGTGAGGTGAGGAGAGAGGGGAGAATAGAGAGGATAAATAAAACAAATAAAGAGTAGAGGAGAGTGGAGAAAAAGGAGAGAGAGAGCGCAGCACAGATGAGCTCCACTACTTAAGCCAGTGGGGTCCCAACAACTCCACATGAGAGCTGGCCTGGTAACAAAGTAGGATAGGCTGCTGAACAGAGCGCCTGCTTAGAGTAATGATAATTAGTATCATCATAATCACACTTTGTTATTAAGGATGTTTATGAGTTCTTCTGGTGAGAAATAAGGCTTTTATTTTATTTATTTTTACCACCGTATTCTCCCAATTTTTCGATCTTGTCTCGTCGCTGTAACTCCCCAACAGGCTTGGGGAGGCGAAGGTGGAGACATGCGTCCCCCGAAAAACATGATCCACCTAACCGCGCTCCTTAACCCGGAAGCCAGTCGCACAAATGTGTCTTAGAAAACATTGTGCAACTGGCACCTGGGGTCAGCCCGTAGGCACCCGGCCCGCCACAAGGAGTTGCTAGATTGCGATGAGCCAAGTAAAGCCCCACCGGCCAAACCCTCCCCTACCCCTGACGACGCCAGGTCAATTGTGCGATAAATCCTAATAAATCTGGTATGAGGTCTGGGATAACAATTTTGTGATTAGAATTGATTAAAACTACACAGGGAGAGCTGTGAGCCTACCAGTAGTATGAATATACTGAGTCTACTGAGTAACATCTTGTGTTGGAGTAACCTTTGACAGGCAAATGATCCCAGTGAAATATGATAGACACACAGAGGACTACATAACTACTCTTCAATGTTCAGTTGAGTGTAAGACCAAGCCAGACCAACAAGTGGTTGCCTCTAGAACACAATCCTCCTCCAACCCTCCTGTCATTCACATCCATCCAGGCTCAAAAAACCTCCGTACCATCAGGAGAGGGACATGTGTAGCTCAGTGACCAGAGCCCAGGGGCACCAGGGGAAATGCTCATCAACAGGACTTTCTGTTACAATCACCTTCTCTTGTCATCATGCAAACAAAGCAGATAGGACCAGCACCATATAAAACACAGGGAATACTCCAACATGTCTGTGAAAAGGCTCTATTCTACTCACAGATTATACAGTAGACACTCATTGATGCGAGGAGTACCTGGAACCATCTCTCCCTCTCTGCTCCCCCCTTTGTTCCCCAGCTGATCCTGGCCGTGGCCCATTTGTGTTACTTTTTCCCCCACGTGGCTGAGGTCAGTGGCAGTAGCCTCGCTCCCTCTCCCTTTCTCCTCGCTCGATCTCTCTCTCTCTCTCCTCGCTTGCTCTCTCTCTCTCTCTTCCCTCTCTCCCTGTGATCACAAAGCAGAGGAAGGCTGGTGTTTGTGAGGGGTGCAGGTGTCCTGGGCATGAAAGGGCCTCAGGGCTACAGGGAGACCCAAGAGACTCAGGTCCCTCTGGAGAACTTTCAGCTCAACCCAGCTGAGTCAGTCAGTCAGTCGAACAGAACACCTTCTCTAGCCGCTCGTTACGTGGCTACACTGAGGATGGCAGGCCTCCCCTGGTTATCACTGAATCATGGCTAGAGACAAATCCACTTAATCAAACCCCAGAATGTGAGGAGGAGAAATGTGAATGGACTCTGACTGCTGAGTGGGAGGAAGAGAATGACAACCAGAACGTACAGTTGAATGGAGAGATCACAGATAGACAGTGACAGACAGAGGATACAAAGTGTCCACATCAGACTGGATCAGATGGGGTGCGTCTCCAAGCAACAGGTTCAGCTGGGCAGAACCAACTCCACATCAGACAGTCCCATAGAGACAGGATGAAGACAGGGTTCCTAGGTGAGAACAGGTAAGGCTGTGGGTTCTGAGGTGAGGCTGTGACAACTAACACTGTCAACAAACACAACAACACAACAACAGCTATGGGGCAGCAGTACCCTTGTGGGTGTGTTTAACCAACCAGTAGAGCAGTAGTGTAACTGACATTTCACGACATGAACAGTTACACAGTCTTTTGTATTATGTTGTTATTGTTGCTGTTGTTCACATTGAACTTGGATTTTCCCTCTTTCTCATTGGTGTTTCCATTTGAGTCCAGCTGATGCAATTACCTAGCATGTATTTCATTCCAGGAGGGATTTAGGAACTCAAGGTGTCCAATTATCCTGCGTGGTAGACTGGGACTCTCAGTCCCTCTGTGGGGGCCAAGGCTGTAAAAGAAATGTTGTTTGTGATCTTGACTGGTCCCAGCAGAGAGGAGAGGGCGGTGGGGGAGAGGGTAGAGGGGGCAGGGGAGGTTAACCTCACTTTAATGAGACTAGGTACAGGATTTCCATTTCAACAGGATAATTTAATACTAGTGCGACCCTCGGCACACCACACCATTTAAAACATTATTTCTCACACTTTTGTGTAATATTCAATATCCTCACTAATACTTACATTTTACAGCAGCTTGAAAAGACAAAATTGTACAAGTGGCAAGCATCTATTTTACAACCTCCTCCCCCACCCAGCAGCACCTCTTCCCCCACCCAGCAGCACCTCCTCCCCCACCCAGCATCACCTCTTCCCCCACCCAGCAGCACCTCCGCCCCCACCCAGCAGCACCTCCTCCCCCACCCAGCAGCACCTCCTCCCCCACCCAGCAGCACCTCCTCCCCCACCCAGCAGCACCTCTTCCCCCACCCAGCAGCACCTCCTCCCCCACCCAGCAGCACCTCCTCCCCCACCCAGCAGCACCTCCTCCCCCACCCAGCAGCACCTCTTCCCCCACCCAGCAGCACCTCCTCCCCACCCAGCAGCACCTCCTCCCCCACCCAGCAGCACCTCTTCCCCCACCCAGCAGCACCTCCTCCCCCACCCAGCAGCACCTCCTCCCCCACCCAGCAGCACCTCCTCCCCCACCCAGCAGCACCTCCTCCCCCACCCAGCAGCACAGGGCTGTTCCTCTGTCTGTTGTTGTAGTGGAGTGGTCTTTTTTTTTTTTTACAGTATTTTTTTAATTGAACCTTTATTTAACTAGGCAAGTTAGTTAAGAACAAATTCTTATTTACAATGACGGCCTACCCTGGCCAAACCCGGACGACACTGGGCCAATTGTGCACCGCCATATAGGACTCCCAATCACAGCCTGTCAAGGGGTG
Organism: Oncorhynchus nerka; assembly: GCF_034236695.1. NCBI lineage: Eukaryota > Metazoa > Chordata > Actinopteri > Salmoniformes > Salmonidae > Oncorhynchus > Oncorhynchus nerka. The sequence continues at coordinate 68,672,055 of NC_088399.1, read as the reverse complement.
TACTAGAGGCGAAGTCAGGTGCAGGAGAGCAGAGTAACGTAAACAGGGGCACTTTTATTTTCGTTTCAAAAAACGAGAGCACTACATAAATCAAACGCGCTCAAAACGCGGAACATTACAAAAGTAAAGAGCGTAATAAAATACCACAATAACATGAAACAATTACACACAAATGCATGATGGGAAACAGAGGGTTAAATACAAGTAGATTGATTGGAGAAATGAAAACAAGGTGTGTAATGAACAAGACAAGACAAACGGACATGGAGCGGCGATGGCTAGAAAGCCGGTGACGTCGATCGCCGAACGAACAAGGAGAGGAGCCAACTTCGGCGGAAGTCGTGACACAGCCAGTTGTGGTACAGCCTGGAATCGAACCAGAGTGTCTGTAGTGATGTCTCTAGCACTGAGATGGAGTGCCTTAGACAGCTGCGCCACTCGGGAGCCCAAGTGATCATCTTTCCATAATAAAAATAGTAAAAGAAGCTTTGCTATTTATACCAGATTCAATATTATAATATCACATTCAACATTATAATACCACAAAAATGATCCCAAAATATTTGAGGTTACACTAACAGTGATACTGTTCCAACAGTTTAAAAACAAGTTTCTAGTACCCTGAGAGTTGAGATATATATATTTTTAAGATCTCTCAACATTAATTTGGATTCCCTTTTTGTCAATGCTTTATTGGCCATGCTAAATGGATGGTATTTTCCCTCCACTGCCCCTCCCGCTCGTTCCCTTTACTCTGCTACGGGACCTCCGTCTGAGTAGGACCGTCTTGCTCTGATCAGTCTCACTCACCAATTAAAACCATGGGGAGTGAAAACTCTAATCAAACATTAACTGAACTATTTATGTTTCTACATCCAGGTCGCACATCAGTGAAGAGTTAAATGATGATTAAACAATATATATATATATTTATCCCTATACAATAACGGAAATTATTATAGTGTAACAGTTTAGAAATAGATTACTGATATTTAATAAATTAGTAATAAAGATTTACAAATGTTCAGCAAATCATTAACACATACCTTAGAAATGATCTGACAATGGCTTATAAATGAAAGTTATTATATAAAGTGTTACAACCGTGTGGTTAACTGGGATCAGTGTGAAGTCTGGAGGCTGGTCGGATTTAATCAGTTCCATAATATAATGTCATCTGCAGGTTTCACTGTGGCTTATTGATCTGCCAGATATTGATCCAGAGTGTTTGTTCATTCATGGACAAGTTCACAGCTTTGATCACTGTGAGCATGGTGCTGAATCTACATCAAACATGCTGCGGAGTGATATCTCATCCTCGTTGCATGATTATAATGAAATCTGCATGTTCATGCACTGGTTTTCATCTGTTCCCTGTAGGGCTCATTTCAGCACCTCGGTTCACTATCATCAGGAAGTGCACCTGATCCATCCCCAGTGTGAATAGACTGATGTTGTTTAGCTTATTAAAGAGCCAGTCCAACAGCAGAAGAGACTTTACCTTCCCTTTTTACATGATCTCAGAGGCTTGACTTTGCTGCTGTGAACAACGGTAACAGTACTAAACCACATTACACAGGTCCACACCTGTGGTGGCTGGTGGCACTTTAAATTGGGAGGATGGGCTAATAGTAATGGCTGGAACAGAATAAATGCAATGGTCTCAAACACATCACACACCTGGTTTCCATGTGTTTGATACCATTCCAATCACTCCATTCGTTATTATGAGCCGTCCTCCCCTCACCAGCCTCCTCTGGTCCACACAGTCAACCCTTCACAAACTGCATCAACATGTCGGCCTTGTCATTCCTCCTGATAGGTCACTGAGGAGGAAGAGAAACCAGTCATCAAACAGTGATCACAACCAATCGAGTTCCTGCTCATCAGTCCTTCAAGACGCAGACACACACACAGTTTTGATGACTTCAAAGCAATGATAAGCCCCGACAGTGTAGGGGCCAGTAGGGATGTTCTGAGTAACAGAAGGCAGTAGAGTTGTTTTTGACTTTGAACGAGAAAGGGAAAGGGGATTGCACAACTGAATGCAGTTGCACAACTGAATGCATTCAACTGAAATGTACTTCCGAATTTAACCAAACCCCTCTGAATCAGAGAGATGCAGGGGGATGGCAGTTTGAAAATCGACCTCCATCCAGGGATGGAAGATGTCGCTATAGTCCTAATTATCCCAATAGGCAAATGAAGAAGATTGAAATACTGCTCGTTTTTAATAAAACTTTTCCGTCAGCATTCTAAGATAGCTAATGCTAAATCAGCCCATTGGATTCCATGAAAATGCGACGCCAAGCAATTGGGTGAGTAGCTGCTGGAGGTGATTTTAGAATTAAATGAGCTGCTTTATCAGTAGCTACCTAGAATGAGGATGAAAAAGGCAGTTTAATGAATAACTAGCAGTATTTCAACCTTCTCAATTTGCCGAATGGGATAATGGGAAAGTAATGAGTACAGCGACACCTTCCATTCCTGGATTGTGGTACATTTTCAAACCATTTCTCTTCTTGTTCACCAAAATGAAGACACATTTGGATATGACCATTTCGACTTGAAGGAAGGTTTACTGAACTTCAAGTCGAAAACCTTTGACTAATTGGTTCCCTGTTCACTGCTAAATCACTGGTTCTCAGGTGAGAGAGGATATTTTCCCTTAGGAGGTAGGAGATGCCTACAGTTCCACTTTAGTGAAGGAAGGCCTGGCAGAATGCTTAGATTCATGGTCAGTAGGCTATGATTAATCCACTTGAACTTCTAGTCAATTTTAACATGAAAAGCTCATTTTGAGTCATATTGATGGTGTATGTGCATTTCTCACACTTCTATTACTGTAACCTTCTACAGTAGCCTGGATTTCACCTGGGGTTCGTTTAGTAGCCCACAACAGAACGGTGTTCAATGTTAATCTAAACGGAAACTGTACTGAACAACAAGCTGAGAAAGAGGACTATGGAGGCCCAGATGGGATTGTGTATGGTGTGTGCTGCACCTGTTTTGCAATGGCCACACACATATTGATCAGGCCACACCTCGCTACACCCACTGAACTGTAGAAAACATACCTCAAAGGATGTAAAATAATGCGCTGTTTCAGGGAAACATGTTGTTCAGTAGTATGTTGTTCAGCAGCCTACAAACCGTCACGCAATGTAGTAAAAGTCACAAAGTATTTGGTTTTAAAATACCAAAAAAATGTAATTTCTAAAATATACTGTACTTTAAGTATCAAAAGTAAAAGTATACATCGTTTCTAATTCCTTATATTAAGCAAACAAGACGGCACAATTTTCTTGATTTATTTTTTATTGACGGATAGCCAGGGGCACGCTCCAACACTCTGACATCATTTGAGAAAAGAAGCATGAGTGTTTCAAGTTTTAATGTCACATGCAAGAGTAAAACTACATACAGTTCAAGTCGGAAGTTTACATACACCTTAGCCAAACACATTTAAACTCAGTTTCTCACAATTCCTGACATTTAATCAGAGTAAAAATTCCCTGTCTTAGGTCACTTAGGATCACCACTTTATTTTAACAATGTGAAATGTAAGAATAATAGTAGAGAGAATGATTTATCTCAACTTTTATTTATTTCATCACATTCCCAGTGGGTCAGAAGTTTACATACACTCAATTAGTATTTGGTAGCATTGCCTTTAAATTGTTTAACTTGGATCAAACGTGTCTAGTAGCCTTCCACAAGCTTCCCACAATAAATTGGGTGAATTTTGGCTCATTCCTCCTGACAGAGCTGGTGTAACTGAGTCAAGTTTGTAGGCCTTCTTGCTCGCACACGCCATTCAATTCTGCCCACACATTTCCTATAGGATTGAGGTCAGGGCTTTGTGATGGCCACTCCAATACCTTGACTTGGTTGTCCTTAAGCCATTTTGCCACAACTTTGGAAGTATGTTCGGGGTCATTGTCCATTTGGAAGACCCATTTGCAACCAAGCTTTAACTTCATGACTGATGTCTTGAGATGTTGCACCACTGTCCCCTATGAATGTCAATAAAGATACAGTGTTAACTCAGATAGTCTATGTATCAGTCTTATTGCTTGGGGATAGAAGCTGTTCAAGAGCCTGTTAGTGTCAGACTTGATGCACTGGTACCGATTGACAATGCAAAACAGAGAGAATAGACTATGGCTTGGGTAGTTGGAGTCTTTAACGATTTTCCAGGCCTTCCTTCCACACCACCTGATATAGATGTCCTGGATGGCAGGGAGCTCGGCCCCAGTGATGTACTGGGCTGTTCGCACCACCCTCTGTAGCGCCATTGGATCAATGGTGGTGGTACTGCCATACCAGGCAGTGATGCAGCTAGTCAATATACTCTCAGTGGTACAGCTGTAGAACCTTTTGAGGATTTGAGGGCTCATGCCAAACCATTTCAATCTCCTGAGGGGAAAGAGGTGCTGTCATGCCTTCTTCACGACTGTGAAGTTGAATATTACCAGTTGAATATTACCATGAATATGCCTGCCAGCTGTTCTGCGCATGCTCTGAGAACGTGCCCCCAGAATACTGTCTGGACCCGCGGCCTTGCGGCTATTGACCTGCTTAAAGACTTTTCTCACGTCGGCCTCAGAGAGCAAGATCCCCCAATCCTCTGGGTTGGTGATGGCCCTCACACCCGACATGGTGTTGTCAAAGCATGCATGAAATGCATTGAGTTCGTCTGGTAGAAAGGCATCTTTGGGCAGGTCACGGTTGCTTTTTCCTTTTTAATCCGTATTGGACTATAGCCCCTGCCACAAGCGACGGGCGTCGGAGCCTGTGTAGTATGATTCCACCTTATTACTATATTGTCCATTTTCTCGTTGGATGACTCTGTGGAGGTCATAGCAGGACGTATTGTACTTATTCATATCTTTGGCAGTAGCCTCAGGTTTGTGTAGTCCTTTAATTTAGTGCCAACCTCAGTGTTAATCCAGGGCTTTTGATTGGGGAAGCAACGAACACTCATGTGGGGACAATGTAGCCAATGCATTTTCCAGTGATGGAGGTGGTTAGCTTGTCAAAAGCAGTCCTGTACAATAATCTCAGATTCTGGTGACCATTTCTCAACAGTGTTTAGTGAGTCTGACAGAAGTTGTGCACAGCTGGAGGGAATTTAACAAGGAAGCAAGTTTTGAAAATCTGAAATCTTAGAAAAAAAATTCACGTCGACATTTTATAAGATTCCCAAACATAATAAAGTAGCTGTGATGGAAGGTTTACTTGACTTCACCTTCCTTACCTCAATGCACAATGCCACTCTGAGGGTGAATGTAGGCCTGTAGGCTAAAAACAGTATTTACTTTGGCAACATAATATTATTGATTCATTTGTAGCATTGCCATTACATAGATTGAGGGCTTGAAACAAGGTTGCTAATTTGCACACTAAATATGAATGGAATCCAGATCAGCTTTTCACTTGATAGCTCAAGCAACTGAGAAGAAATAGGAAACACGTGGTAACTAGCCTACGTGTCGGGATCCGATTCCTTCAAACAAAGTAGGCTACTTTATCCGTGATATATTATTCATCTCCCGTTTTGTAAAATAATTTTTACCCGGTGCCCGAAAAATGGTCTTTTAAAGTTGCCGCTGTCCATGGTAACGGATGTGATAGGCTGAACCTGGTAAAGAAAGAAGCTCGCCTCGTTCAGAATAGCAGCGGCGCTGGAGTAGCCAACAGTCGTCGTCTGAAAGCTCCAGCCAAAACGGGACATCGAACCTTTTTTATTTTATTTATTTATTTGGTTCGATTGATATCCTCTTCTCAAACAAGATGTGACTTTTATAACAAGACGAATACCTTTAGAATATTCATGTCAGGATAGCCGGGAGAGAGAACGCGGAGGGGGTTTTGCGAATGGAAGTTATTTGTTGTGAATTGTTTTGAGTATGTTATGCCGACGTGAGTTTGTTTTTGGGTTGTCTCTGTTCGCCGTGGACCTTTAATTTGGAATCTAACGACGAAAACCAGATCGTCGAGGGAAACCCAGAGTGGGGATTCTACGAAGCCAGAGAGCTCCCAACAGACCGGGGATTTAAATTGTGTTTGGTGTGCTCCGGGAGAAGCGAGAGTCAAAGAAAGAAATTCATGTGGCCATTCTCTCTTTAGCAAAATATTTTGGATTGCAGAATGAGCAAGGAAAGACCCAAGAGGAATATCATCCAAAAGAAATACGTGAGTACTTACTTTCATATTATTGTCCTATGTGCATAAAATAATTGGACCTTTACAAGTTTGCACGTTCAATTCGCCCGTTTCGAAGAAAATGCATCCACTTCGATCACGGAGTAGGAAGGTTACCATTACACAGCTGTGGCCTATTGGGGTCGAATTGCCTTTCAGATATTGAAGTTGTAAAATGTGTTATCAATTAGACGTCTTTGATTTGAAATAGTCTGTTATTTATACAGTGTCTGTGTTGCTACAGTTCTTCAACATAAGACAAGGCTATTTATTTGATTATTGACTCGCAATGGAAGGGCAATGCGCATTGAGGACTCATCGCTGTACGATAAATCAATACACCTCACACAACAACTTAAGTCAGAATTTTCCACAGGAGCTGGCTAATTGTTTTCATAATATATTTTCTCCTTTAGTCCCTTTCAGAGCCATGAAGAGAGACCGCCATATCTCCCATGGCTGATTCCGTGTTGCATACCCCCATCCTGAGCAGCCCTCTATACACTGTGGCATTTATAAATTAACACTTGTTTTGCTGTTGGACATCACAACAACATTCACTTTAGTTATGGTGACTTGAGTGTAACTGAAAAGCACCGTCCGACCATTACGAGTGGACTGTGGCTCTTTAATTTTCTCGGTAGGGAGAGGACGCAGGGGTTAGGCAATTTAACATTTGCGAAGAATTTATAATCATTTTACAATCGTAGTGGAACACTCAGGGGGAGTTGCTTGTCTGTTGGTTTACTAACATTGATATGCGATAAAGGGTCTGAAATGTTTAATTTTGTGTTGTACGTCTGTTACCTCAGGGAATGGAATATAATTGCAGCCTGAGCTTGCTGAGTCAGAATGTTAAAGCTTCTCGGACATTTTTTTTCTTAAATCCGCATTTATGTTTAAGCAGACCGGAGACCCTGGATGCGGCTAAACGAAGTGTTAAAGGGGACAGTAAGATTAAATGCGAACTTGTTTTTTGTTCAATTTTAAAGAGGTGGTGTTTCAGTCGCATTGCAGAGGTTCGTTTGAAGGGAGGCAAGAAGCGACCATTTTCTATCTGCAACTACCTAATACCGGCGAATTTGTCAAAGGCGCTATACCAATTTAGGTAATTTCAAGATTTTTACCCTCTGTAACCCAAAATATTTTACATATTTTAAATAGAGTTTTAAAACAGGCGTAAACTAACCAATGACGTACTCAAACGGAGACACTGGCACATCCCTTGGCTGAGTTTAACCCTCACGTTACTGCGTGTCCTCGTGTGAATTTTCCTCATGTGGAAACAATGTGAAGTTATTATGAACTACTTTGAATAATAACATAATTTCAGATTATGCACGTTTTTTATTTCATTATATTTAATCTCAAAACATTTTGGCCACGTGTGGGCCTGCTGTTTGTGGCCCACAACACTTGAGTTATCAAAGCACAGTGGGACCCTCATAAGGTGTGATTTTGGCCTTGCCCAAACATACCACTCTAACTGATTAAAACGTTATACTTTTATATATTATGAGGTGAAATAATACTAATTTCCCGAAGTGTTAAGCATATAGTTAGTCTATATACTCTATATTTTCCCTGGAGTGTGATACTATTTTTCCCTAACATACTCAACTCTCACTGCAATGCTAAAGTAATCAATGCACTACATTTCCAACTTTCTTTGGGACAGGTGAGTTAATTTAACAAACGAAAAGGATGCTAGGGAAATCTCAAGAATGATATTTTATTCATAACTTATGTAATTATAGATGTATGCTTATATGGCTATGTTTGTGTATGGAATTGGGCTGCACAGAACATGGCTGTCACATCTGCTGAGCTGCAGCAGCTGGGGTAAAAATCTGGTCGGACCAAACCATGCGAACAACAAAACAACCTGGAGGTGCCCCCCTTCTCCTCAGGCCCCCAGGGGCCCCCACTCAGAACGCAACACCCCCCCCCCCCCCAGAACAACTCTTGGCCCCTCTGATTTAACGTCCCCTTAATTAGCGTTAGAAAATTAGCCATGCTTGGCTCCTCAGGAACACTGGAAAAGAGTGAGTTGTGAATATCCCCCATGTGCTCCATCCATGTTATTAAAGTTCATACGTCAGGGGAAAAACACTTTATAATGCAAACAAGGCAGTTGCCGCTCCTTTGATAAGACACAAGGTAGCCCCCCCCAAACATATTTTTTTTAGAGGCACAAACACTCTTTCTCTATGAAATTATATATCTGTATATTCAGAGAATTTGGCGGGGGTGTAAGAACTGATTTGGGTAGCAGCGTTTGCTAGATTTGTGGTGTTTAACTGAACATACCACTGAGAGGAGACGTGCAGCCAGGGCCATTTTGTCCTGACTAGGCTGTTCTCAGGATGTGTGGTGGGTTAGAGCTGCCTCTGATTCAGGCTTTGTGGCGCTGGGCTGGCCTCTGTGTGCTGGGATAGAGCTTGGCTGTGTGGTGGGATAAGCACAGCTGCTGCAGGGGTCTTTACAAATGTAAAGAAGCTGTCAGTGTTTGTTTCATCAGGCACACAACTGATGAGGGCCAAGTTGAAAAATCCACTGCAGTGTGTGGAGCACAAAAAGAGGAAACAAAAATAGAGGGGGCTGGGGTCGAAGGCCTGTAAAAGCCCCCCCCAATCCTTCAGCTTTACTATTTAAATTTGTGCCTCATATCCACCCATGAGAGTTTGTGGGTCTGACCCTGAATGTGCTTAATTTAACCTTCTGTTTTAATGCAGATGGTCTTTTTCTAAATCCTCGTTTTCTTCGTGTGTGTAACACAGCAGAGTTCACAGTTCCGCTCTGAGGAACCTTGACACTGTAACTGGGCCAGTAAGATGCTGTGAGGTAGGTTTCAACAGGAAGGTTTCAGACACCTCATTCTACACCACTACCTTCCAACTTCTTGCTCAAGCATTCTTAGTATTAATCATAGTTTTTCCTCCTTTATATCGGCGGGACCACTGACTCCACAGTACATGGAGAGCCGGCTCTATGTGGAGAGAGTGGAACTGGCAGACACAGCCTTCTGATGCTGTTGCATTTATTGATGGCTCTATTCAGTTCTCAGTGTTTTGCTGTCTGCCAACAGACAATGTTCCACTTTACTGCGTCGTTACGGGAGCTCCCCAAACTGCCGGATTTAATTTGGGCCGCCAGTGATCAGCTGCAGCCAGCAGATCGCCTCCTATTCTCCATTCTCTGTCTCTCACTGATTTTACGACAGCTTTACTTCACGCACCCTGGCCTGTTACCCTGTTATGTAATGTGACCTTTCTCTTATCAGCCGTTACCATCTCGGCACAATCTCTGCACAAGGCCACAGTTCCCTTTCGGTTCATTAGATCAACCTCTTTATGGGCAAACTACCAGCCAGGCTCATGCATTATTTTATTAAACTACCAGGGTAGTGCCATACATGCTGTACCAGGCAGATGAACTGCTGTGATATCATATAAATGGGGGGAGGGGGGGCGACTGTATTTATACCATGGATAATGAATCCATATCTGTGCTGAGGAGGATGTGCTCCTATGTACCGTTTGATATTGAAATCATGTGCTGAAATATACTCTTATCATATGTGCGATTATTCTGAGATGACTGTCTGACATTGCTGTATTGAAGGACTATTCAGAATATATGTTATGTATGAGACTCGAGTACACCACATATTCTCACTGAATGCACTGCTTCATTTTGCGCCATGATTTATGTCTTCCTACTCCTGTGGGTTTGGCTGGACTGCCCTGAGTGGAACACAAGCTGCACTACTGTGTGTGTGTGTGTGTGTGTGTGGCAGCCAAAGCTTATCTATTCTGAATCCCTGAGGAGCTGAATCAGCATTTTTAGATGTCTTTGGTTTTGCCCCAACATTCTTCAACCCTGAGGTGGGAGGACACTTGACGGTAGTAGGTAGGCTGTATGGGTGTGACTGGAGGGCAGAACAGGGGAGGAAGGCGGGCATTATGAACAAGACACTTTGGCCGAGCCCATTCAGCTGGCGAGGGTTGTGTTCAGAGTGCGGTAGACTTCTAGGGAGTCTCTACTGACTGTAAAGGCTAATGGAACCATTAGTCCTGCCATCCAACCACTAACCTAACATAGCAGGTAAAAAGACGCCTCAGCGGAGTCCCTACATCTGTTCTTTAGGGCAAACGGAAGTTAGGTTGAAAACCTGAATCATCTGTGTTGTGACCGACCCTGCGGAGAGTGAGTGCATGGACTGCTTCTATGGTTGAGCTGGGGCTGGACACATCAGTTATACACTCTCGGTCAATCCGGTATTATCTCGAGATCCCCTTCTACCACTCTGACTTACTTTCATCAGGCAGCAGTAAGCCTCCAGGGATAAAGCAATAGAGGTTCCATTCTGACTATATTGATCCATGTTACCTACTCCTAATGTCTTGATGCGTGATGAGCTGCTGAATGGGCAACGAGGAGGCTATTTAAGCCATATATTGTTATTCAACATGATTTATAAATCATTATACTCTTATGTCTAAATATAGTTGACAATCGGGTTACACAGCTGTGTTATACCTGGTTTATAGAACTCGTATTTACTCATGTCGGAGTTTTGAATCGCAGCGCACTCATAATTGTAGTTTTTGGGTTCTAGGTTTCCACCAATTTATTCTATATAAATCGGTGATGCAATGATGTTTGTAGTGGTATATAATAGTTATATTTCATATGTAGCTGTATAATATCTGTTTCCTGCCAGAGAGCCCCACAGGGACCTTTGGCCACTGCCGTGTTAGCTTGGCACACTGACTTATCCACGGGGAGAAGTTTGAGTCAAAGCATTACTCCGATGTCATATTTACTGTGACGATGAAGTTCTCTTTATTTAAATTTTTATTGCAGTCATTTGAGGCCCTTGAACAATCCGGTGTTTTCTGAAAGATGACCTCCCTCGGTGCATGTTAACGCAGCCTTTTCAACAAGCGTCACCCCCCTTCTGAGGACAGGCCTAACTCTGGGTGGCAGCTCCCCTCTCGATTTACTACAGTAATGAGCTTGTGCAGTAAGTGGCTGCAGTGTGTACTCTGCTCACTATAAACTACTGGAGTAGTTGGGTGGGCTGCATTGGCTTTGTGGGGACCGAGTGGCAGGGGGGAAGGAGGGGTGGACTCCCACAGCTCAAAGGTGCGGAGACAAGAAACCGTAGTTAAAAAAAAAAATAGGTCAATGGAGGCGAGTTAGTTACCACTCTGTGTGCTCCAGCACCATGAGAAACACATTAGTCTCCTGCTCCATCTTGTCTGGTAATAGAATACTGCGTTTTTTTGTTGTTTTATTTCCCTCAGTGTCATTACTCAGCCAGGTGCAAAGAGCAGAGCGACATCGTTTCCAGTGGGATCAGCATGAGAGCAGAAGCTATGGCAGTTCTCTCCCGCTTAGCCAGAGAAGCTCTTCTAAACTGCTGTGGAGTGGTTGGCGGTGGGATATCTTGCTGCTTACAACACTTGTGTATATTTGTCTGTAGTGTGTTTGTATTCATCTGTTTGGCGGGAGATCCGTCTCCTTGGTGGTTTCTTCTCGCTGCATTTTTCCCACATTTTGTTGTTTGGCTTCAGACTGCCAAAGGACACATTGGAATCTTCCCCAGATAGATGTAGTGTAAACTGTTGGAATACCTCACCTTGCCTCTCCCTCTCTCACCATAAACAGGCACCCTGTGCTTTGTCCCTGTGGGTCAGCTAAACACGAGGCCAGGAGTTTGGTTCGCTACACATTCTGCTGTTGTCTTGGCGGCCTGAAACTTATAAAGATTATTCACAATATGTGGTTTCATAAAGCACGTTGACAGATGTTCATTATAACCCAACAGTGGGATTAATATTTAAAATAGAAGAATTGTCAGAAATCTGATTCAGACTAAAGTAATGCCTCTTTGATCTCCTCTCTGCACAATGGCAGCATTTTAATGGCACTTCTAGCGGCTAAGTTTTCACTAGGCCTCACAGCAGGGGACTGTAGTGTTTGGTACACCGAGGGAAGGGAGCCAAAGCCCAGGCTGAAAGGCTGGCCTTGCCCCATGGCCCTGGATCAAATAACCCTCCCAAAGGAAGCACTAAAAACCACAACCTGTGACAGTCTGAGAACTAAAGAGGATAGAAATAATTAAATTGGGGTCTGTCGCGGGTAGAATTTTGATCTTTACCATTGCCAATGACCGAGCCAGGTAAAGGAAACTGCTCTAAATGTTGATCATGTCATACAATATATGTAGCTCACGTCAGATCCATATACTGTACAGCCTTGCTTAAATCTCATTACATTGGTAAGTTTCAGCAGATTTACACTACAGTCATTTAGGCCTATAGGTGTCTATCTAGGCCTATAGTATACTGTGTGACTGAGGACAGAGTATGATATTTAGTAATGCTTCAGTTGGTAATCATAGAAGTTCAATCCAAAGCAAATCTACCATGTAATGTAAACTGAATCTGGGAGTCACCTAAAGACAGGGTTACCATAGTGACCAGAAGTGTTTTTTAACATTTATTTTCCATTCTCCATGCCATCGGAGGGGGCCTAGCCACTCCGTTACTATAGCAACTGCTGGAGTCTGGGCAGAATGGAGCGTCCATCGGTCTGTTTTGAGACACGACACTCCAGTGTCTGAACATAGTAGAGAGCTGAAGTTAGACTGTAAAGTAGCTTTGCACAGACTCTACTGAGGGGTGTTTGTAGGTAACAGGCTGAGAGGCATGACTGACTTTGGTATGAACATGACTGACATTTGGTATGAACATGACTGACATGACTGACTTGTGCTCTTTCAAGTATTTCACAACTAAGGCATTGCCTGACAGAACTATCTGTTTGAGGCCTGTTCCCTTTAATATCACACTATTGTATTTTGAATGAAACCAGAAAACCATTACCTGGTATTGTAAATGACAGTTCCACTGAAATCAACTGAGGCATTATTACTCCTATCAGTCATTGTTGCCACATTTACTTTACTACCTGAATGGAGAGCAAGTGGAGGAGAGGCAGCCATTTATAGTTTCCTCTGAGTATTGAATGGTCTTGCTTGGATTGGTGCTCAGACATAGTTGAGTGGAACCGTTTGCCAACCTTGAAGGAGGAGCGTCTGAGGTACCTATATCACTGGACAATCTGCCAGACCCACTGGCTGAGGCAGCAGCCATGGTTTGGTGTGTGGCTTTGTCTGTGACTTGGCCTGACAGGACAGGAGGTGTGTGACTGGTTCTCCTGTTTACTGTGACGTTGGCAGAGGATCCTGTAAGCGGTGACACCGTGGTAACTAGGTGTCTCTGTCTCCGTGGCAACCAGGTTTGTCTGTGTACCTGAGACCAAGTACATTTCACCTCCACAGGATCCCTTTGAGCTCAATTACCAACTATAGGGAGAGAATGAGAAGAGAAGGAAGAAAGGGATAGAGGTATGAATCAACCCTGCTGCTCCTCTCTCCAGTCTGCTGGGGACCCTTCCCTCCCTCCCTTCTGTATCTTATCTAATCGTTTCTCATACATCATAATATTTTGCGCACGGCCCCACCGTACACTGCCTCCCAGTCCTACTCCTGCAGCTCCTTCCCTGGGCCTCTCCTCTCCTCCAGTCCCCAGGCTGTAGCGTGGTTCTTTTTGAGGAAACGGGCCAAGCTATGAGGTGAAAATCACTTCTTAATTGCCTGTTTTCTGCAGCTCTGTGCAAGCGAGGGGCTTTAGTGTTGTGAGCCCCAAACAACCCGAGCAGCTCCGCTGAACACCTGGCTTTGTGTCTGGGAGTAGGCTTGCCCACTGTAATCTACAGTCATATAGCCCTGCACTCTGAATGGCCACTTTCATCATGATTTTCTCAGCAGTGGTTTGTGTAAAAAGCATATCACACATCTTTCCTCCCAATGACGTTTCTACAGTGTGTGATAATTGCCAGAACATGAGATACAAAAAATGTGTTTGGGCTATACGGGCATGGACCTTTTTCTCTTCGTTTCTGTTGGCTATTAGATTTAAAGGCTGTGGTGTATGTCAGTGAGCGTTTGTGAGCCCAGAGCAGTAGCATGGTATAGAGCCAGGCTGGGGCCCCTCTGTGGTCAGCTTCCTGTCAACTGTCTGTTCTGTTGCGGTCTCCTCCATTACCAGCAAAGTAACGGCTAATCTTATCTCCCTGACAGTTAGCATTACACTCAGCCTTCTCTCCTGCAGCCATCACTTTTGAGCTTCACTCTACCAGTCCACTCATTGTCTCTGCAGAAAGAGAGCGCTTTAGTGACAGTTGAAGTTTCTCCCTCCCAGTCAAACTGGCCTGTAAAGTCCAGGCCAGCTAATCACTAGCTGCTTGTATCTGTCATCCACAGTGTTTCCTGTTGGTGACCCTGGGCCTGCTGCAGGAGAGCAGAGCTCACAGCTTCATTAAACCACATGAAATCCTCCACTTAATTTCTGTTGGCCCTGATAGTGGTTTTCCTCCAGCTAACAGAGCTGGGTAGTGCGACTACAACCTAACACAATCATTTACTCTCCCAGCATCTGGCAGGCGACTCTACTCTCTGAAATCCATCCACCGCTATTTTTATGGGGCATGAATCTGTTGAAGCCACGGCTGCTGCTGGCTGTCTCTGGCTTTTTTTCTCCTGTTGTAAATAACTTGTCTCCATCAGAGAAATAGATTCCATTGTTATGGGTCATTTTCAGGCCTACTTTGTTTGAACGTCAAAGGAGAATAGCTTGTGAATACGGTTGATATGATGGTCAAACGCCTCGACTATATTGAGTAACCGTAGTGCTGAGGAAAATCCAATGACATTTTCTGCTGCTGCTGTTTTGGTTCCTGGAACATGGCTGGTAGGTCGGTTAGGGGTTAAGCACAGCGTTTGTATGCTGTGAACCCTCTGACCCTGGACGTTTACAGACGGAACAAAGCAGCTTTGCGTCTCTAAGCTCAGTCAGCGCTCTACTGGCTGTGCTGGGGCCCGGCCTCACGCTTGCATCAACACAGCTCCCCAACCGCAGTGATGGTGCATGATGGGAGCTGCAGAGTGCAGAATACTCCTATGTTTTGGGGTAAGAGTAACCCTCCTGTTACCCCCATGTGCTCTCCCATGAGCCTAGTTTTCTTTCTTCTCCCCACTACTAATTGACTGGGAACATGGCTCTGGGAGCACGGTGCTGCATGGATCCCCCTGTCTGTCAATCGCTCTGCTTGCTTGTGAGCGACAGCTACAGATGTGTGCCCCGTTCGGTCTGTCCTCAAACCACAGTACCGTGAAACTGTCAGTCTGCCTCTCTTTCCCCACTCCAGAGAAACTCACAATGCCTTTGACTTGTAGTTTCTCAGGTCGTGTCTACACTTGACACTTCCATGTGACTCCTGCTATCAGAATACAAAGATCGCATTGAAAAGACTGGTCTAGATGTACAAAAGTCGCTTTGTGGTCTAATTGTGTTCAGATCTGGCTGACCACATCAGGTGGTCAGGGATGCGTTGAGTGGGAATTTCTCCTTCGTCTGAATGCAGTCAGGCTACCGGAAGCGCATACAGTGGGTGAAGCCCAGCAATCCTCCCACCAGTCTCCAGAAATACATTCCTAGCATGCGAGGAATATTTTTGCAGGCCTCATCAATGCTAGCCAGCTAGTTCATATTTAGAAGGAAAAACTCAATTGTTTGACTAGATATATGCTCATTCGTTTGCAATCCCTTTAGCATTGCTTGCTGGCTAACTACAGAGGTTAGCTACTGCCGTCAGTTGCGATTTTATAATTTAGCCTATTCCACCGTTTGTAGAATGCATACTGGCGTTTGAATATAGCCCAGCGAAAGGGAGTCCGGACACACTGGACACTAGACTCATTTATGTAGGTGTAGACTCCTGACGCGATCAGAACTCTGATCAGAATTCCAAAGCTGCATGAACTGTCAAGTCTAGACACGGCCCGCTGTGTCTTGGGGATCCCATGAGGTTTAATAGAACCACTGATGTTTGTGTAAATGTGGTCTGTGCACAGCCTTCTCAGCTGTGTTGGCTATTTATTCTAAATTCTCTTCAGTCCATGCCACTGAAACAGATATTTGAGTTTGACTATACTCCGTTCTGATGTATTGGAGCTGGTTATTTGCCTTTTAATTTATAAAGGTCTAAATGCTTTTCATTCATTGATAAAGGTAGACAGTAGTGCTTCATGCTAGTTTGGTTTAATGTTCTCCCGCCTCACCAGAGAAGCTAGTCTAAACCATAGTTTTATTTCAGTCCTGTGACATTAATTCATGGAAAAGCTGAGTGTCTGACTCTGCAGTGTGCATATTCTCTCCCCAAATGAGGGCATTGATGTATGAAGAACCTGTCAGAGGAGTTGATTCCAAAAGCAGCCGTCTCTTCCTCAAACACACGACTGTTCCCAGTGAGCCCACAGATTGACAGCCAAATTTAGATTATCACCTTATATCAGTCAGTAGGACGTCTTGGCGTCTATACCGCTACCCCTCTTGGCTTCAGTTTTGTGTTCAGGGCCAAGTGTTTCTTTCTGTCTCACAGGATTTGATGAATAGCTTTAATATAATGTTTCCTTTTGCTCTCTGAGAAAATAACTCTAATACAAATCAAATCCAACTTTGTGTCACCTGCGCCGTATACATGTCTAGACCTTACCGTGAAATGCTTACTACAAGCCCTTAAACAACAGTGCAGTTCAAGAAAAATAGTTAAGAAAATATTTACCAAATAAAGTGACTGTGCAAGGGTCATTCTGTGAGGTATAGAACTACTACTGCCTTTTAATTTTTCCTACTTTATAAACCTTTCCCCTGTGGTTTCTCCTCACCCCTACACTCTGTTGTTCATTGCCTGTCTTCTCCATCCATGCTGCCATTGTCCGTTCTGAAAGCGACTCTGTGACAATGCCACAACCCCCTTCGTGTGTGTGTGTGTGTGTGTGTGTGAACCTGTTCCTTCTGTTCCACTAACCTGATGTCTGCAGGTGTTTGTGTTTAACGGTGTGGTCAGCCATGCGTAGTGTAGGCCAACTGTATGGTAATATGAGACCAGTGATTGTACAGCAGTGATTCTACTCTGAGCAACAACATGGATCTGGGAAGCACCCGGACCTTCACTCATTCAGCTTCTCTTACAATGGTTGATTGACAGCTGGCCCTATTTAATTGTTGTATATTTCTTATGCCAAACAATGGAGTAACGCGTTAAACGTGCAATGTTAAATGTCTTATGTGCCGTGATTTTTAATGTAGTTTTATGTATTCGCAAAGGAGGATGGGACTGACGCGGATTGCCAAGCCCAGTATCAATGTATTGTCTACATCGAACTGGCTTTTATTCTTCAAGGCTGTTTGGACAAAGGCAGTTGTCTGAAAAGGGATGTGTGAGATATATGCACAGCTGTGCTCTGCTGAAAATAACATTTCCTCTCTAAAGCCACGACAGACAGAAGAAAGTTGGAATAGAAACAGGACAGGTACACAAGGTATCCTCATAAGAACACACACCACCATGTTTTTGTGAAATTATAATTAATTCTTTATTCAATGTATTCATCATACAATCAAATCTTATTTTATTAGACCTTTCCTGTACTACTTCTACAAAATAAATCAATAGTAATTAAACTGCCCATTCACAGTAGAGGAAGGCTGTCAGAGCCTGTTTCTCCATCTCCTCAAAAGAGCCACTGCTCATCACTCCTCTCACACCTTGCTGCATGATTCTGTCACACTGCAAATGAGAAGCATATTCCTCACCTTCCTATTTATGTGGACCAGGCAGCTTTGCTCCCGCTCAGACAGGTGCTAGCTGTGTTCGAGGGCCATGTGTCTGTTCTGCTCGCACTCCCAAAGATGTGGGCTGTCCGCCTCCACCTGGGCTATCCATGGTACAGCCTGGACAAATGGCTGGATATAGTAACGTACGTGCGAACACACACAGGCTGCTGCTAACACCTTTCTGAGCTGAAGGGAAGGGCCTCTCTTTCTTTGTTGCCGCTCTGCTCAGAGTGGAACGAGGTAGTATAACGAGGGGAAGGAGGGAGAGCCACAATGACACAGACCACCCCCACCCTTCTCTTCACCAGATGAAACAGAGCTTCACCTGGTCTTATGTGGACCTGAGCAGTCACAGAGGAACTGACCGGCCGCCATTTTTACTCCGTTATCTTCCTGTAGTGACGATTGAAAAGTAGGTCAGATCAGAGGCCTCGTCAACCCTGCGCTGTGTTGCGTCAAGCAGGCCTGCGTAGAGCAAATATGCCTCTGCTGTCTCAGCCTCTCTACTGTGTTTCTGTTCAGTGTTTCCTTCCGCCAGCAACCAGCTTGACTTCCCACTGCTTCTGAGCCCCTAGGCAAGAGGCCCAGGAGGCGTGTGTGTGTGACCGCTGAACCCCTGTGCTTGGAGGGGTCTGTTCAGTGTCGTGCTGCAGACATGAAACGGACTGACGAGTGATAGGGTTGAGGGGGAAATGGAGATCGGTGGTGGAGAATAATGACGGCTTCTCCACACAGACCGGTAAAACGGGACCGGAAAGGGGTTATGAACAGAGGGAGTGTGACAGAACTGGATGGAGAGAGATTGAGTGCAGTTAGTCTGCTGAGGAGAGAAAGGAAGCGAAGAGGGAGAGACCAGCATGCTGCTGTTGTTAGGGCATGGGGGGAGAATGGGTGGAGCCACCCACATGCCTTGGCCAATCCCTGCCAAGCTCCCTGCTCACTCTGCTGTGTAGTTGGCTGAGGTCTACATGGCAGAACAAAGTGCTTTTGATAGGCGAGCAGCAGTGTAACCAGACTCTGGGGGTTGAGGGGCTCGGGGGGGGGGGGGGTAGGAAGGTAGTCTCCCTCCCCTGGGTTTTGTCATGTGTTTAAATGGCTAATAGGAGCTGAAACGAGCTCAGGATGGCACTGCCACGGCCCTCCGTTCCATCCAGCTCTGAGCTGCTGCTGACGTAAAATATCCTGAATGTAAAGCTGAATAGAGATCAATGAACTGTATCAATAAAATATTAAGACAACAGCAGTTTCACAAGGTCCCCCACTTCTGTGTAATGTTGTCTCAAGATTATTTGAAGCTTCTATCACCCTTATCAAACTGCATGGAATCCCAAATGGATGTTGTTTTTAGTCTACAAGTGGCCAACACTCCTGTCTTTTAACTCTCATGCATGGCAACATCAACCCAGGAAGCATGGAGCCGGTCTGTGTGTGTGTTTCCACCACACCAGGCTTTGAAATAATCTACTCTGTCAGTAAGGGCTCTCTCTCTCTTCCTGCTCCTCCCCTCTTTCTCACTCACTAGAGCGTTCCACAGACCCTGGTCACTAAGCTATCCCTCCGGTCTCTGCTCTTCTTTTCTCCTCCTTTCATAATTTAGACGATCACATTTACCAGCATTCAGAATGGTACACACAAACATGCACACTCATGCAAAGATGACTGCCAGAAATGCTCCTGTATTTAATTTCCAGTACCAGTCAAAAGTTTAGACACCTACTCATTCTAGGGGTTCTTTTATTTTTTACTATTGCAGGAAAGAAATTCCACAAATTAACTTTTAACAAGACACACCTGATAATTGAAATGCATTCCAGGTGACTACCTCATGAAGCTGGTTGAGAGAATGCTAAGAGTGCAAAGCTGCCAAGGCAAAGGGTGGCTACTTTGAAGAATCTGAAATATAAAATATATTTTGATTTGTTTTACACTTGATTTTGGTTACTACATGATTCCATATGTTTTAAAAAAATTTTTATTTCACCTTTATTTAACCAGGTAGGCAAGTTGAGAACAAGTTCTCATTTACAATTGCGACCTGGCCAAGATAAAGCAAAGCAGTTCGACACACAATGACACAGAGTTACACATGGAGTAAAACAAACATACAGTATAAACAAGTCTATATACAATGTGAGCAAATTAGGTGAGAAGGGAGGTAAAGGCAAAAAAGGCCATGGTGGTAAAGTAAATACAATATAGCAAGTAAAACACTGGAATGGTAGTTTTGCAATGGAAGAATGTGCAAAGTAGAAATAAAAATAATGGGGTGCAAAGGAGCAAAATAAATAAATAAATTAAATACAGTTGGGAAAGAGGTAGTTGTTTGGGCTAAATTATAGGTGGGCTATGTACAGGTGCAGTAATCTGTAAGATGCTCTGACAGTTGGTGCTAAAAGCTAGTGAGGGAGATAAGTGTTTCCAGTTTCAGAGATTTTTGTAGTTCGTTCCAGTCATTGGCAGCAGAGAACTGGAAGGAGAGGCGGCCAAAGAAAGAATTGGTTTTGGGGGTGACTAGAGAGATATACCTGCTGGAGCGTGTGCTACAGGTGGGAGATGCTATGGTGACCAGCGAGCTGAGATAAGGGGGACTTTACCTAGCAGGGTCTTGTAGATGACATGGAGCCAGTGGGTTTGGCGACGAGTATGAAGCGAGGGCCAGCCAACGAGAGCGTACAGGTCGCAATGGTGGGTAGTATATGGGGCTTTGGTGACAAAACGGATTGCACTGTGATAGACTGCATCCAATTTGTTGAGTAGGGTATTGGAGGCTATTTTGTAAATGACATCGCCAAAGTCGAGGATTGGTAGGATGGTCAATTTTACAAGGGTATGTTTGGCAGCATGAGTGAAGGATGCTTTGTTGCGAAATAGGAAGCCAATTCTAGATTTAACTTTGGATTGGAGATGTTTGATATGGGTCTGGAAGGAGAGTTTACAGTCTAACCAGACACCTAAGTATTTGTAGTTGTCCACGTATTCTAAGTCAGAGCCGTCCAGAGTAGTGATGTTGGACAGGCGGGTAGGTGCAGGTAGCGATCGGTTGAAGAGCATGCATTTAGTTTTACTTGTATTTAAGAGCAATTGGAGGCCACGGAAGGAGAGTTGTGTGATTTCATATTTGATGTCTTCATTATTATTCTACAATGCGGAAAATAGGTCAAATTAAGAGAAACCCTTGAATGAGTAGGTGTGTCAACATTTGACTGGATTGGCAGCCAGTCCTAAAACCAGAGAACAGTATGACTTAACACCTCTGCAGCAGAAGTAGTTTGTCCCCCCCCCCCCCCCCCCCCCACTCTCTCTCTCACACACGCACGCACACACACACACACACACGTGAAAGTCACTGTAGTCTCCTGTGAGTGGGTGACTGACCAGCCAACCCTAGTCTGTTGGGTAAATTCTCCAGGTTCCACTGAGGTGTGGTTGAGAAGCTTCCTTGCAGTCCTGGCCTGAAGAAAGGGAGGGTTTCATTTATTCCTATGGGTTAGCTAGATGGCAGCATTGCAGGGAAATGTCCAGTTTTTCCCATGGCGACCAGACAGGACCTTTTTTGGCTGCTCTTCCTGTTCAGGTGGTTACATCATTAGGCCGATGACCCACAATGCCACACTATGTCCATTCAGAAATCTGATACCTGATAAGAGTATCCCCACTGCCGTCTGACAGGACGACTGGTGTCAGGAGTTTCACTAATGAGAGAACCACCTAGAAAAGATTGTCAGAAGTTCCGATGAAGGGGAAATGGAAAACGGACATCACTGATTTACAGGAAAAAGTCTGGTCTCAGTAGCTCTTAATCTTTGATCCATGATGATGCCACAGTTTTTGTCTGGTAGCCTGGTCTGTTGGCCACTAAAAACTGTGAGAACAGACCGTAGTGTGAGTCTGTAGCGAAGCATTACATCATGTGGATGGAGATCCCAGGGAGCAGACTGTGTGTGTGTGTATGGGAGCTGAGGGAAAGTGACGGTATGGAAACAAAGGTTTCTGTGTTCTATGGTTGTTCCGTAGCCTTTGCTTTATTCTACGAGGCGAAACGCAGGAAGATGGAGGAGTTTCATACCATATCACGGAAGCCTTTATTCATAACGTCATTGAAGTTACCTACGATGTGACATGATAAGGTGGTACAGTTGCGCGTGTTAAGTTGGAGATGAGTGTGTGAACCTGAGGAAAATCAATGGAGTCACATTGGCTAGAACAAGGGGAACTTCCTCTGTCAAAGGTATTCCCACAGAACTGCCTACTCCAATGTAGTATCTTCCAAGTGTTCCGAAGTAGCGTTTATAGAACAGGATGTTCTAGAGGTCAGGGAATAAATGTGTGCAAAATAACGAGAAAATAGGGATGCCATTTATGTTGTGTGTGTGTGGTTAACATTGCTATTGAGGAAACGTAGTTGGTTAGTCTGGTTCAAATCAAAATCCCCACCCACCGCTGACTTTGCTGGACTGCAGTGAACTGGCTGTAGAGGAGATTTGTCACACTTTGACTGGCAATGTCCTCTGGCAGTGACAGTAGTGTGAAGGTGGGAGGAGGACTGGGAACGATATCAATGGCTGCTCTCTGAGTAAAAGGCTATTCCTCCCAACTCCTGTACACGTAGGTCATCTGGCCCAGAGGATGAGTAACATGTGAATGCAGACTCAGGTAGCTCGGATCAGCTGGAGGTGGGTACAGTCTGCACAGTGTTGATGAGTGTTGTCATCATCCCTCTAATGTATTTTCTGTCTGCCCTAGGTCAATGCTAAATTTAACTATATTGATTATTCTAATCTAGACAAATACTGTGATTTGAATGAGTTGGGTATTTTATTGTAAAAGTGACCGTGGCCTGAACAGAACAGGAGAAACTTGTCACTGATCACAATCTGAACCTGTCCCTAGTGTCGGTAGGAGATATAACTGAACAAC
The DNA here is from genome assembly GCF_034236695.1 of Oncorhynchus nerka. Classification (NCBI taxonomy): domain Eukaryota; kingdom Metazoa; phylum Chordata; class Actinopteri; order Salmoniformes; family Salmonidae; genus Oncorhynchus; species Oncorhynchus nerka. The sequence goes on along the minus strand of NC_088399.1, from coordinate 68,649,178 downwards.
TTCCATGGTGTTTTAGTTCCTAGACTGGCAGTCCAGTAGACTTCTCCTCTGGCAGCCACTGGTACCCAGCCAGCCTCAACAGCCAGGTGTAAGTGAAGATTGTTTTTTTTTTTTTAAAGGAAGAAGATGGGGAGGGGGGGGATGGAGGAAGGAGTTGCCTGATAAGGAAGTTTACAATTAGGAGCCATCTGGGTAAGGCGAGGACCTCCAGTTTGAGTTTATTGTGCTGTCAAAATGGACTTTTAATTCTCTGCAGCCTCCTCTGCTCCTGTGTGCTGGACTCAAGCTTATTTTTAGCTGTCTCGCAAACTTTCCCACCCAGCAGAAATGTGTTCATGAGAACCTCTGTCCGTAGAATAATGATAAAGACATGAAATAATGATTCAGGATGGCTTAGTCACAGTAGTTTCCTCAGAGCTTCCTCCCTGCATCACATCCAATCATTATGTTGGTTTTAACCTGAGTGGGTTGTTAGGAAGATGACATCAATATCTGAAGTGGTTTTTACTCATCTGTGTATCGCCTACCAGAAGCTCCTTGCTTTGTTGATGAATGTTTCTGAGATCCTCCTCGGTCATGAGACTGAGCCAAAGGAAACTAGTGTTGTCACCAAAGGGAAACTCTCTTTCTCAGTCATTCCTCTCGCTGTCGGTGCCTTGTGGTGATGTCAGAAGCTGTGAAATGTTAAGCTCAAATCAAATGTATTTGTCACATGCACCGAAAAACAAGTTGTAGACTTTACCGTGAAATGCTTCCTTAATAGCCCTTTCCAAACCATGCAGAGTTAAAGTAATACATAAATAAATGACAATATGCTCTATATGAAATAGTAACACAATAAAATAAGGCTATATACACCGAGTACCAGTACCGAGGCAATGTGCAGTAGTTGAGGTTTGAGATGAGCGTGTTTGCGTTTCTCCACTTCTGTCGGTAGTGTTTCAGCCATTGGTTCTGTGACCCGGTGGGCATAAGGACTGTTTTTGTGGTGTGGTTGTTTCTCCATGTGTCCTTGGTTTCAGGTTGAAGACCCTTGCCTGCCTCCATGTCTCTGGGGGATACCGCCCCCTGGCTAACAACATTACTCTAAGCAGAGACTTGTCAAGGAGGGGAGGGAGGGGAGACCCAGTGACTAACCGTTAACCATCAGACAAATGACCTCCAGTGGTTTCTGGAGCGGGGAGGCATTCAGTCACCCAAGCATCTAGACCCTAAAGATGGGACCTGGGTGGGGTGAGCAGCGGGGTGGCCCTCGGGGGGGCTTCAGAAGCTTACGAAAGTGGAACTTGATCGGACGGTCAGGCTAAGTAATCCAACACACATCATTGGCAAGGCTTGAATAGTCTGTGTTGCTTTAACTGAGTCACATGATGCACCTAACTGACGGAACCTCCAGTGGTTTGTTCCCCCACCACCATATTAAACAGGCTCTACTGAGTCATATGGTTGCTGGGTATGGGAATAGTTTTGTGTTAAGGCACAGAGGGGCCCCTCGATTAGTCTGTCAGACAAGATCACTGTAGACTTATTAAACACCAATGCAGACTGTATAAATGAGCAGTTTTTGAATATAAACGTTATTTGTCTCCATGTCACAGCACTGCAGTAGTAGTGGGTTCTCCTGACTCGTCTGGTATGGCTCACCCTACTATGGTCTCTCTCTGGGCTGCCCCTCTCTGTAGCCCAGCCTTTGATCTGTCCTCTCTCTCTCGGGCAGCTCCAGGCTGATGATTAGATGAAGGGTCATGGAGTTTGGCCCAGGAAGGGGTGGGGGGGGGGGGTCTGCTCTGGGGGCTTAGCTGATTACATGTTCTAATAGAACTGAACTGTTTCAGCAGCAGACCGAAGTATGTTATCTACTAAAGAGATGAACAGGGTCTGCTGCAGCACAAGCCTATATTTGAATACAAAATATAGCCAAGCCATAGCAGAGTATGGCTGGTGGCACCGAGTCCTGCGTTTTTTAAATTGGATGTTAAAGACTCAGTGGAATGTAGTTTACACTAGTGCAGAAGTAGTGATGCACGTAGACATTCATGACCAACCTGAGAGCATAGAGGTGCTAGAACAGATCATTTAAAGCCTATTTGTTAACCCTGGAATGTTCATACCGTTTGTTGCATTTCTGCATTGTGTTATATAGATTTTACTGGAGGGACAAATTGCAACTGAAAATGTCCAAGTGTTATGTTGGAAGCACTTAACACTATCAAATCTGCAACAGCACTCGTAAACGGTGTTTATGAATGTTATTCTATTTGGTATTACTGTAGCTCCAGGAAGTCTGTCCTAGGGGATAGTTTTGCCTCTCTGTGGGTTGAAAAAGTTCCTAAGGCCCCAGCCTCGTCCAAACTCCACTCTTTCTCTCTCACACTATGTTAACATCCATTTTGTGCCTGCCTGGTAAGGTTTGTAGAATGTGGACCCTTGCCATGTCCTACTTCTTCAGCTCATCCACCCTTCCACCCACTCTGCTGCTCTCCACCTCACAGCTCTGGGTGTCTGTGTTGTGGTTGGGTCAGGTGAACATGCGCTACTGCTGCTGCTGAACTGCATGCCATGCACTGAGAGCAGAGCTGCTTCTAATGCAGTAGTCTCCACTGGACTGCATGCCATGCACTGAGAGCAGAGCTGCTTCTAATGCAGTAGTCTCCACTGGACTGCATGCCATGCACTGAGAGCAGAGCTGCTTCTAATGCAGTAGTTTCCACTGGACTGCATGCCATGCACTGAGAGCAGAGCTGCTTCTAATGCAGTAGTCTCCACTGGACTGCATGCCATGCACTGAGAGCAGAGCTGCTTCTAATGCAGTAGTCTCCACTGGACTGCATGCCATGCACTGAGAGCAGAGCTGCTTCTAATGCAGTAGTCTCCACTGGACTGCATGCCATGCACTGAGAGCAGAGCTGCTTCTAATGCAGTAGTCTCCACTGGACTGCATGCCATGCACTGAGAGCAGAGCTGCTTCTAATGCAGTAGTCTCCACTGGACTGCATGCCATGCACTGAGAGCAGAGCTGCTTCTAATGCAGTAGTCTCCACTGGACTGCATGCCATGCACTGAGAGCAGAGCTGCTTCTAATGCAGTAGTCTCCACTGGACTGTTCTCATATTTTTTTTTTTTTTTTGTTCTACCTATATCGATTACTGCATTGTTGGGGAAGGGCAAGCAAGACATTTTACTGTACTTTTTATGTGACAATAATACTTGAAACAAACTCTGCAAATTCACAGTCCTACATGACCAGGAGTTGACGTTTAACTTTTTTTTGCCACTATGACAGATCCATTTTTATAGAAGCTGAAGTCACTTGTCCCAACCCCAAAAAGGTCTGCAACGCCAAAAGGGTTAAGTACAGAGTGAAGTACATGGAAGGAAATAAATAATTTTCTGTGCTCATCGATATACTATGTTATTTCTCCCTAGCAGCCATACCAAAAAGTAAAAAACACACCACTATGCATTTGGCTCTTTTTGCTAATTGAGGGACGAGAGGAATCATGACATGGACAAAATATATTTAGTGGATCCAAAACTTTTCGAATAGCCTATTCCACTCTGGTGGAGCTGTGGCACGAAAGAGGCCGAGGCTTCTACACATCTGGCTGTGTGTTCTGAAAAATGCTGAAGAAGCGAGTGACGGTCAACGAGCCTCGCTCGATATTCGTCTTGTGATGGGTTGAAAATCATCATGGGCTGCAGAGCAACTCCGCTGTCCTCAGACCTGGATAATTATAAACTGATTTTCATTTTTGCCTCATTCTCTTATTAGGCCTAGGCCACTACAGTGCCTTCAGAAAGTATTCATACCCCTTCACTTATTCCACATTTTGTTACAGTCGGAATTGAAATTGGATGAGGATCAATTTTTATTTTTTTATCCACCTACTACACACAATATGTATGTTTGAGGCAAATCCAATAACACATTACAACACTTTGTATTCAGTACTAAAAGTGAATTGCTTAGTCACATTTTTTTCAGTATTACTTTAGAGCCTTGTTGCAAACAGGACCTATGGTTTGGAATATTTTTTATTCTGTACAGGCTTCCTCCTTTTCACTCTGTCAATTAGGTTAGTATTGTGGAATAACTACGATGTTGTTGATCCATCCTTGGTTTTATCCTATCACCGCCATTAAACTTAACTGAGCAACTGAGTTAGGAAGGATGACTGTCTTTGTAGTGAGTGGGTGTATTGATACACCATCCAAAGTGTAGTAACTTCACCATGCTCAAATGGATAGTCTGTGTCGGTATTTTATTTATCAACCTATAGGTGCCCTTTGCGAGGCATTGTAACACCTCCCTGGTCTTTGGTTGAAACGGGTGTTCTGAAATTCACTGCTCGACTGAGGGACCTTACAATTATCTGTATGTGTGAAGTACTGATATGAGTTAGTGTATAAAGTTTATTTGTATTTTTATGACTATTGCACACAGAGGGAATCCATGCAACTTGTGACTTGTTAAACACATTTATACTCCTGAACTTATTTAGGCTTGCCATAAGGGATTGAATCCTTCTCATTATTTATTTGTGAAGGTAAACAATTCCACTGACGTGTGTAGGCCAGTGACCTAAAATAATTCTCAATTTTAATCAATTTTCAATTCGGGCAGCAACACAAAATGTGGAGAAAGTCGAGGGATGTGAATACTTCCAGAAGGCACTGTATATGCGTTGTGGGTAGGTTGCGCATTGCTAGAGTAATATGAAAGTAGTTCTAGACCAACTATGTATAATGGATTTCATAAGCTTTCCTCCTTTAAAAAAAATATATATATATTTTCCATTTTTTTTCTTCCCATCTTGGAATTGTTTGCTCAATTTCTTTTGTTGTGACCTAAAATATGTTATTCAAAATTAATCTTTGAATGAGAATGGCATGGACTTCCGTACTGATTCTCATTTCAAAGCTGCAACTATAGGACAAACTTTGTTAGAATAGTTTGGTGAATACTCTAATGTGTCATCATGCTTTTGATCTTTCAGTTAGTAGGATTAGACCTTTGGTCGTTTTTGGTTCGCAAGGATGGATATTTTATTTCTACCTCATGCATCAATTGTCTTATGGTTTGTTCCAATTTCTCGTTAGATTTTTATGTCTTGCAAATGTTTCTTCGGTCTCTTTTATTACCTTAGGCCTCCCATGGTTTTTGTGTTATTCATAAACGGGTTAACTTTCTGAGATGGCCTAGAACTAGATTCATTCATTGTTCTATTAAAAAATCGTGCATGCATTGCAGTGAGTGGTATAATGGGCCAAGTCCTATTTCTATCAAATAGAGGAAATAAAACATTTGGGCTTCTATAACAATAAGACAATAAGTCTGCTATAAAAATCTACTTCGGCTATTGGCCCAGCTCATTCGAGAGCGAGAGAGAAAAAAAAAGAGATTCTAACCAGATTGTTTTCCGCCTCTATGGAGAGACTAGATCACGTAAATATAACATATTTATTGACATAGGAATAGGTCATTCACTCAATGTCAACCATGCACTGCCCCTCATCTGATTCTGATCAAAGTAATTGTTGTAGTTATTTTTTACATGTACATTCGGACAACTGCATTTAAAAAATAAAATAAAAATTGTGCACCTGACAAGTGGACAAGCATTTGACGTCGAGCCCTGCATGCCGCGCTCTCAGCCAACCAGCCAACATGGAGGCCTTTTAGTTCATCACCAAGAACTGGTTGAAGCTACAGTATGGAGCCTCGAACCAAGTCAAGCGTACTCTTAGGTCTCTGCGCTCAGTGCATAAGAAGTTAACTAGCAGATGCTGCTGTGGTTTTAGCTGGATGTGGATGCGTCTGGATGCGTGTTTGCTCCAGTGGCTGCCCCCACTGGACCCTCCAGGCTAAACCTGTCATCGTTAATATGTAATAGGGTTATGGTTGGGGGGGGGCATTAGGTTCTCATCATACTTGTCCATGATCTTTGATGCCCCAGTTACTGACTGCCTCAGCTGCTGCTCTAAAGTGGCCTTGCTTCCTGTCCAAATTCTAGCTTTTCTCACAGAAATGTGTTTGGGTGTGCATCTGTCTCGTTTTGTGTATTTGAGTAGGAGGTGAGGGACAGTCAGACAAGATCTAATTTCTCGACATACACATTTTCGTTGGCTGCACATCAAGATCATCTTTCTGTTCGCTCAGTCTGTTCATCTTCGAGTCTGCTGCCTGAGTCATATATGCGCGCCGACCAGCCCTGTGTCCTCTTATCCCTGCCCAGCATGACTGTCAGTCAGAATGTGACAGCACTCCCCCTTATGTTTCTCTCAATGTAATTGTAAAGTGGAATCCGAGTAGACGAGGAAGTAGCAGAAAGAATAGTCTTTAATTAGAGGGTTGTTGATCCTACTATGACATTAAAACTATCTTGTCTGGTAGAATGTTTAGCACAGTGGATGGTGGGATTATTGTGTTTTTCTGAGAGGCTGGAGCCACATCAGTGCTGCTGTCTGTTGGGGTGAGATGTGTCTGTCTGTCTGGCAGGCTGCCTCAGCAGATGCCATCCTATATTGTATTTCTATCCTGCCCATGAGAAAAGGGATGTGATTTGTTAGTCGAATCTCCTATAAATATTTAACCCCCCTCACTTCAAATGGCTGTTAGCAGTTCTAGTTGCCGTGGGGATGGGCCTAGTGTTTGTTTAGCCAAACATCATCTGTTTCCCTAGTTCTGCCAAATCGTGAGTTCCTGCATTCATGTCCTTCTGACACTGCCTTCCTAAGTGGCTCAGGGCTTTACTGGGTGTTTTCCCTGTGCTCATGGACTGCTGTGTGGAATAATCAATAACACATTATATATTGTCACCTCCTAGGCTTTAGGGAACCTGCTGATCTGCCCCCTTTCTAATGCCATTGATTTGTGTCCTATTTTTTCCTAGCCTGGAATCCCCAAACTGATTATCACTATTGTTTCATGATATTCCAGGCCTTTTCAGATGAATCTTTTCCTATGTTATATTGCCATGCCGGCCTGTCCTGTGTGTTGCTACTATATAGCCCTTCCTCTAGAGGTTTCGGGAACATGATTACAGACCGAGGCTGTTAGCCTGGCCTGCTCCTCCTGCTGCTGTTGCTATTTTAAGCACCTTTTGATTAGTGCAGAGGCCCTTGCACATGTTACAGACCGCCTGGCCGACTTCAGCCCTGTGTGTCTCCTCAATCTCTTTCTCTGCTCGCTCGTGTACACTCTCTCGTCCCTCTCTCTCTCTCAATCTTTCCCCGCTCTCTTTCGCACGTGCTCCCTCTCACCCCTCTCTCCTTAATGCACTATCGACCTCCTCCTGCTCTCCCGTGGCCTTGTCCCGTTATGTCAACTCCCTGCTCCACCTTGTCCCTCCATCTCCCTGCTCCACCTTGTCCCTCCATCTCCCTGCTCCACCTTGTCCCTCCATCTCCCTGCTCCACCTTGTCCCTCCATCTCCCTGCTCCACCTTGTCCCTCCATCTCCCTGCTGAACCAGTTGACCTTTATCCTCTCAGAAGCAGACTTGATTTCCAAGATGGCCATATCCAACAGCCCCCCTCCCTTCTTCCTCCCCCAGTAGTAATGTAATTAGACTGTCCTGTCTTCCCGTCCTTGAGGAGCAGGGTAATTCAGTTTGCTCTGCTTGAGGCTTTCTGACGGCCATCACCAGACTCACTCTCTGGCAACATCCGCCTCTTCTCCCTCCCTCTCTCCTCAGCTCGTTGACATCATGTCATTTCCTGCCTAAATTGGGTAAATCTGTTCTGGCTCAGTCACCGCAGCGTTAATGAAGCGGAACGCCCACTTTACCTGCCGGTTAACGCTCCGCCTAGTTGAGGCTCTGCCTGAAGGATGCCTGGGTAAAGCTGTACTTGTTGGCTGCTTGGTTCAGTCTACCTGGTCTCTACCTGCTGAACATGCTTCGTGGATAAACCTTTACCTGCCGGTTAACGCTCCGCCTAGTTGAGGCTCTGCCTGAAGGATGCCTGGGTAAAGCTGTACTTGTTGGCTGCTTGGTTCAGTCTACCTGGTCTCTACCTGCTGAACATGCTTCCTGGATAAACCTTTCCCTGCCGGTTAATGCTCTGCCTGGCAGTGGTGTAAAGTACTTAGGTAGTACTCCAAAGTATTTTTACATAAGTAATTTTTGTATCTGTACTTTACTATTTTATATTTTTGACAGCTTTTACTTCACTACATTCCTAAAGAAAATATGTACTTTTTACCCCATACATTTTCCCAAAAGTACTCTTTGCATTTTGATTGCTTAACAGGACAGGAAAGTGGTCCAATTCACACACTTATCCCTGGTCATCTTGACTGCCTCCAGATCTGGTGGCCTCACTAAATAAGCATTCTTTGTTTATAAATGATGTTGGAGTATGCCCCCGGCGATCTGTAAATTCAGAAAACAAACAGATGGTGCTGTCTGGTTTGCTTAATATAAGGACTATTTATATATTTAATTTTGATACTTAAGTATATTTAAAACCAATACTTTTAGACTTTTACTTAAGTAGTATTTTACTGGGTGGCTTTTACTCGAGTCATTTTCTATTCCGTTATGTTTACTTTTACTCAAGTATGACAATTGGACTTTTTCTACTGCTGCAGCCTGGTTACGGTTCTCTGGGTCTGCCTGGCATTAACTGCCTGGTTAACATGCTGCCTGGTTCATGCTTCCTAAAATGACTCCTTAACCTGCCCTATCTCATTTATCTACACGCGTGAATGTCATGTGTAAAGTAAGCTCTGAGTATTTTCAGATTTAAGGGGATGTGTGTTTTTATTTCAGGAAGATCCCTCACCCAGACTGGGTATATTTAGACAGCATTATCTAGATGTGCAGTTAGCTCACGAGATAAAATCGCTTTAAAAGGCAGCATAATTGACTGAGATATGGCTCGAATGACACCCATAGGAAAAATATGACCTCACCCAGTGAAATGCACTGGCTGCACTCGCCCTCTCCTCCAGGGGCTGACTGGCCATCTGGCATTCCGGGCAAGTGCCAGATGGACTGGTCCATTTTTAGTCCGGTGGCCCTGTAACTTGGGTTATTGGCTCTAAAATTAGCTATTTTACTAATGATTGACTGGGGTGGCAGATAGCCTAGTGGTTAGGGCATTGGGCGAGTAACTGAAAGGTTGCTCGATCGAATCCGCGTGCTGACAAGGTAAAAATCTGTCGTTCTGTCCCTGAACAAGGCAGTTAACCCACTGGTCCCCAGTTGGCCATCATTGTAAATAAGAATTTGTTCTCAACTAACTTGCCTAGTTAAATAAAGGTTTAAAAAATAATAATAATAATGGGGGCCACGGGGAACAAAATGGGCCTGTGCGTGCCTGAAAGAAAAAATGGTCCGGTGTTATAAATGCCAGGGCTGAGTTCTGGTCCCAGTCTGCCCCTGCTCTCCTCTCATCCACCTTTCCCTGATCTGAGTCTGAAAACCCTCTCATATGGCACCTCTCTTCTCACTCTCTGTCCATTTTCCATGTGGGGGGGGGGGGGGTGATTTAAAAAAAATAATAATATGAAAAGTCTCTCTGCCTAAATGAGCTGAAACAGAGATAAGAGCACTGCCAAGCCCTCAAATAGGAACTTTGGCACAATGAGCTGGTTTCTTTAATGACAATGATCTGGGAACAACAAGACTGTCCTCCCCTACTGTACCCGTTGTCTGAGTATTTGATGCTTTAGTTGTGTGGTGTTCTTGCTCTCCGTGAAGTCACTAGAGCACGTCTCCTTCAGACACTCAATGGATGGCTCTTATTCTGCCCTCCCTCTCTGCTCCCCACTCCGCTCCCTCCCCACGCTCTGCTCCTCAACGCATCAGCAGAACCCCTCCCTCCCTAAACCGCTAAACCGGACCAGGCAAGTCTTCTGCCATAGCTCTGCCCGCCAGGCGGCAGCCACATTACTGCCAGCTTAATTGTGGACAGGAAATCTGGAAGTCAAGCGTGCCCCGGGGTGCTAAGGGGGGGGGGGGAAGGAGGCCAGAACCCTTTCTGGCTGGGCTCAGTCCTCTGTGTAAGGCAGGCAGCTTGGAGAAATATGGTTGCTCTCTGGCAGCTTGATTTAATGGTTCTAGGTGTAGCTGGGAGAGTAATTGAACAAGCATTTGTTATTTAAAATGAGCCCGGCACAGGTCTGAACTAGCCAGCATCAGCTAGTGTCATTACAATGCAAGTTAGGCTGTGATCAGACACAGCTTTACTTTGCTAAATGTTTGGACCATAATCATGAGTTTTCTACACCTAGTAGCTGCTGCTCCTTTTGAGATCCACTTTTGTCATTGCATTTTGTGTCTGAGTATTTCAATGCTCTGACACGGTCATTTGACATTCTCACACTATAGTCCTGTACTGTTTTTGGCTGCAACGGAACAAGCTTTTTTTCTGATCCATTTTTTTTCTCTCCAGTAAACGAGTGTTATTTCTTTTCCAGGAGGAGCCTTCAGCTTAAAATCTCCCACTAATTGAAGAGGACAATTTACCAGCGCGAAACCCCACTGCCATTCACTGGGAAATTGAACACTGCACTTGATTCGATTCCATATTTCAGACGTGTGTATTTTGGAGCTGCATTCAGGCTGATTGCAAGTGGCGTGCAATTATGTCCTGTATTTCTTAGCTTTTTTTTTCTTTCTTTCTGCCCTCTCTTTTTCCGAGGCACAGTAAAACTGAGATTAAGGCCCTCAGTGAGCTAATACAGGGGAGTTATTGTGCGGTTCGCTAACAGAAAAATAGGTTAAATTCAACGACACATTTTATGATGCCCTATAAATCCCATAACATGTATAAGAGTCACAAACGTACATTAAAACGCCAGGACTGGTTTAAATGCCTAGTAGGGTTTAATATAACAACCCAGTCCTCTGGTCTGTAGACGGGGGGGGGGGGGGGGGGAAATACTCTCCCGAGCCAATACTCTCCTTATTTGCATCTTCGAGAAGACAAATCGACACTCTGACTTTGCAGTTAGTTAAAGGTAGATGGTCTCCTCCTACAGTGAGTGGGCCTGTATGTGTGCTGTTGTCAGACCCTAGTATGTAGCCTGCTGCCTGCTTCTTCTGTCTGGCCTTTACTGTGTTTTATTCACTGCCCTATTCATTGTGATTCCTGGTGGCAGTGGATTCCTACAAGGTAGTTTTATTTTTGTATATAAAAAAAAATTCTGACTCCGTCAGGGTTGGTGAGGGGCCGTTTTCCTGCTCTCCTTTGAACAGCAGTACTATCACTCTTCTTCATCTCGGGGGATGAAAACGATAGGAATGTTGCCGGTTGGGATGAGGCTATAACCACGCAGGATCAGTCTGGGCAGGGCTGAGTCAGACATGTTATGATGTGCACAGTGAGTCATTGGGTACCTGTCTGGTAACGGCACTAGTGTAGCCGGTCAGGTTCCCACTAAGTCTACGTCACTACAGACTAATCAGGATCACCAGGTAATGATGTGACCTGGTTTTGACCTCTAACTGTGAAATGACCAAACTGGTGTTGGTGCTCCCAATATGCAGTGTCATTTAGTTTCTTAGTAGCAGGGCTGTGATGACAATATGTCCCAGTGACTAGTGCCACACAAACCATTGCCATTAAACAGAGCTGGAAGGTACCCAACTGTCTCGGGGCCCCTAAACCAACTGTCTCGGGGCTCCTCATTCCAGGTCCTAAAACAACATGCTGCCATCAGTGGATCCAGTGTATTAGCTTTGTAAATCATGTTCCAAGCCAGGGTGCTCCATTGACTTCCTTGAACTACATTCTCTCTTTTAAAATGTATAATTTCACACACGCACTCGGACACAGGCACACGCCGCATGTACACAACCCGGCAGCGATTGAAACTGCCCGACTGTCTTTTTTTCTCTTTTTTAAAAATAGACAGTGATCGATGGATGGAAAGTTTGATTTGTTTATTTAGCTGCTGTCAGTGATTGATGGAGAGACTGCCGTGTCTGAAGGTGTTTAAGGCGTCCCAGATGAAATGGTTCCATCTCTGGGGAATCTCGACCCCAACAGAATCTTTACTTGCACAGATTGATGTTGTAGCGTACGTCCTGTCCCATTGATTCTTCAGTTTAAAAGCAGGGTACTGACGATGGACCTGGTGCCATGGGCGTTTCATCCATCCCGCTATTGTATCCCCCCCCCCTTCTCTCCTTGTCCTCCCCCGTTCTTTCCCTTCCCTCGTACCACTTTGTCATGTAAAGGGCTTTATCTAAGAGGGACCCTGAGGTTAGGCTGAGCGAGACGCAGGATGGTAAATAATCAATATTGATTGACGGGCTCTTTGAGCAGAACAACCTAGAGGTGTCTGCTGGGAGTTCCCTTTAACCCCAGAGGCCACCTGCCTCCCTGACCCCCAACCCCACACTCCCCTGGTGCAGCTCCCTGGACATGTGATCCTGTATCTCTTTTCTGGTATCCCTCCCCCTGCCTGCTCCCAAACATCCACCAGTCAATATCAATGTTAGGAAGTATTATTATAATAATTTTTTACATTTAGAGCTCCTGAATTGCTGTGGACATTTTAAAGTGTCCCAACCATTCCTCTTCAAGGTTCCAGTGTGTTCTGACCTCTAAACCCCCAGAAGACCAGCCAGCTCCGCTTTTGCTGTTAAACCCGGCTGGCTTCTGTTTAGTGTGTGATTTGTTATTAAACATTTCACTAAATGTATTTCATTTTGTTGCCGTAGAAATTGCACCGTGTTGCAGTCTGCCCACCAGCGCTAGACAGTAGTTTCATATTGTCTTGCAAACAGTCACTAACAATGACACGTTCATGGGTGAACCGGGAAGTGCCAATTCACAAGGTAGACTTCATTTCCCTTTCTGTCTAAATTGGGTCAGTGTAAACAGTGAGTAAACAGAACAGTGGACCGTGGTGATGATGATGATAAAAGGTCCGTCCTGTGCCCTGCACTTGTGTTGATATATGGTACGTGTAGACTTCTCTCCCATCCGTGTGAAAAAAGTAAAGTGTGAGGTCCTAGTGGTTGCTGCGGTTCTGTTTCTGTTGACTTCTCTGTAAAGCTACTGGTTACAACCATACCGCTGCTAACCTTGTGATTTAAATTGATGGTCATCTCTCTACTGTGAATCTGCGTTTGACAAGCTAGTGCTGACTGATTTGACAGACTGGTGCTGGCTTACTTCTGGATATCTCAGCTGAACCTTCTATTGCTTTGTCCTTCTTACCTGAGATACCATGAGGTTGTTGACACTATTTCAGTAATGCTGCTAGTCTAAATGCACTGTTTTGAGGTCTCAAAATGAAATGAAGCTCCCAGTACACTGGCTCTCTGTAGTGGGGAAACAGCAGCCTTTTGGTTGGTCAGTTTCCATGGTCTCTCTTCTGCAGCAGAATCCCTCTAGGAAGTGTAAGTGTGTCGGGGTCGACATATGTTCAAGCTGACCCGTCGCTCGCAATTAATGCATGCCCATATGGAGCTAGAGGAGAATGGAGGACTTTGCTGGAGAGTGTGCTGCATCCGCCTTCACACACACACACACACACACACACACACACACATCTGTGGTTTTACAGAGCAGAGGAACGCCACAGAATCTGGCTGGCTCACTGAGCCTGCCGGAGGAGAGGAAGCCGAGCGAGTCGGTGAGTTGGAGGCAGGAGCGGGTGAAAATTGAATTACATCACTGAAATGTGTGTTGAATTTAACATCGCTGAGACAGGTTAAGCAAAGAGAAACGGGTGACTCAGTCTACCGGGACCCCTACCGTCTACCCCCACCCCGCTTCATCCTGCATCACACACTGACTGGGAGTAATAAAATAATAACAGCCTCTTAACTCTACTCACTGCAAAGGTTTATCAAAGACACCAGGCCCCTGTGCTATGAAACACTGGATGGCTGAATGTTTTGCCTGAATGTGCTGCTCTGATGGATATTATGGAGCTGAGCGGTGCTTGTTGGTTTGGCTAGAGGGAGACCGGCTAGAGGGAGACCGGCTTGACCTCGCGCACACATTACAACTAGCTCTGCTCTTGTTACGATAGGGCAACGTTTTTATCCAATTACACATTCAGTCTAATTTGATTTCCTAATGTCTGACTCTACCTGATCCTCACCACTTTGCCTCTGCTCCGTCTATTAAAACTGTGATGTCATCTGAAAACAGCTGTTCATCCTGTTGTCAGTGTGCATACATACGCACACTCGATCAGAGTCAAGCGCTCAGACCCAGTAGCGTGCCACAGGGCCAGTGAGCGCCAGGGTTGCAGAGGGCATCCCAGAACACTGTGCATTGTTTACCCCGACACTGTGTGCTGCTCTGTGCCATCCTGCCCTGTGTCCTGGCACCCTCAGTACTCTCTGCTCTGTGCCACTCGCTGCAACACATCCAGGCTCCAGCTCTCCGCTTCCGCCAACAGTTTGGAAAGTATTTACACCAGCTGTGAGAAGAGACTCTAAAGCTCCCAGGGCTAACACACAGGAGCTGCCTTGCTGTTCTCCCCTACGGCTATTCTTCTTCTCCTCTCGATCGGCTCTCTCCTCTTCTCTTCTGTCCTTACCACCTCCGTATTCATACACTACCACGGAACTACATCTACTCAACATCATGCGGTGCAGTTAGTGGGTCACATGGTGGTCAACAAGGTGGGACAGTGTCGTGCTAGGAGCTGTGTCCCAAGGGACAGGGCTGAATAATAAGACAAGGACAGGCAGGGGGACATGGGAGCAGCCACAGTGTTCAGGGCACATTTTATTTCTATGAAAGAACAGGAAGATTGATTCACCCCCATGAGACAGAAAAAGAGGGGGGTGGGAATTAGAAGAATGTGGGGCTAGGGAGTGGGTGGTGGAGTCATGCTTCAGCATCACTCTCTCTCCTAGGTTGAGCCAGGCTGGCACTGTTAGTGGAGCAGTGACTGTTCTCTCGCCTTACCCACAGTCTCTGGCTCTCTCTCATTCCAATTCTCTGTGTGAACCCACAGCTGTCTGCTTTTGTTTGGTAATAAAATAATCTCCCAACTCCCGATTGTTGTTGGGGGGTGTACACGCAACAGGTAAAATACAAGTCAGGTTTGACTAGGTGGATAAAAGTAGTGACGTTGCTGAATTGACATGTTTCGCTGAAATGATGTTGCCTGCTTTGCAAAAACATGCAGGTGTGGGGGCTGGCTGGCTTTCACTGTGCACTGCTGGATTCCATCTCCAGCACAGTGCTGATATGTTTGTGTGGAAAAGAGCTCAGTCTGATGCTGATTCAGATGCCATTTCAAGCTCTGACCTCATATGAATACCTTACGAGCTGAGTGCAGGGGCACAAGTATCCTGTGTGTATGTTTGAGTCGACTCCCCTCCACCACAACCCTTACAATCTGAACTCTCCCGGTGACTCGGGTGAGCTACCCCGTGACAATGGCCACGGAGAGAGACCCAGTGCTGACTTCATTCAGGAAGCGTTGCTAAACCTGAACTCTTAGGGTTTGGTTCTGCATTAGCTACGATGTAATGAACATCCTATTGATTTAGTGATCAAGGATCGATTCAGAACTGTGAGGTATAATGCTGCTTTCTCTTACCCACAGTACGTCCTCTTTCTAAATACAGAAACAGATTATTTTAATCCTCCAAGAATATTTAAAATATGGGGCAGTGTGTGTGTGTGGAAAGCAATGCATGTTTACTCTTTGTGGTTGGTAGACCAATGTCCGTAGTATTCAGATAGCCAGCGCTTGAATACAGCCTTTAGCTTTCTGTGTGGAAGTTTGTGTGTTCTGTCAGCACTGCAGTGACCTCCAACCCTCGCAGCCAGATGAGAAAATCCCTGTTCAACACATCCAATGAGATCTCAAATGGGGGAACCCCTGAATGCAGTGTGCTAGTCCTATGACTAATCAAATACAACAGTGAAATGCTTACTTAAGGGTTCTTCCCAACAATGCAGAGAGGGGAAAAAAGTGTAATTGAAAAATAATAACACGAGGAACAAATACACCATGAGTAACGATAACTTGGCTATATACATGGGGTACCAAGTCGATGTGCAGGGGTACGAGAGTTTAGGTAGGTATGTATACAGTGCATTCGGAAGGTATTCAGACCCTTTGGCTTTTTCCACGTTTTGTTATGTTATAGCCTTATTCATAAATGTATTCAATTGTAAAGACGTTTCTTTAGAAATTTTAGCAAATGGATTAAAAATAAAACACCCAAAATATCGCATTTTCATAAGCTTTCAGACCCCTTTCTCAGTACTTTGAAGCACCTTTGGCAGCGATTTACAGCCTCGAGTCTTGGGTATGACGCTACACGCTTGGCACACCTGTATTTGGGGAGTTTCTCCTATTCCTCTCAAGCTCTGTCAGGTTGGATGGGGAGCGTCGCTGCACAACTACTTTCAGATCTCTCCAAAGATGTTCGATCGGGCTCTGGCTGGGCCAGAGGACATTCAGCGACTTGTCCCGAAGCCACGCCTGCGTTGTCCTTTTTGGAAGGTTAACTTTCTGATAACCTGTTCCAGAGCACTCAGGACTTCATCAAGGATCTCTCGCGCTGTAATTTGCTCTGTTCACCTTTCTCCCGATCCTGACTAGTCTCTCAGTCCCTGCCACTGAAAAACATGATGCTTCCACCACCATGCTTCACCGTAGGGATGGTGACGGGTTTCCTCCAGACGTGACGTTTGGCATTCAGGCCAAAGAGTTTAATCTTGATTTCATCAGACCAGAGAATCTTGTTTCTAGTCTCCTAGCAAAGGGTCTGAATACTTGTTTTTATTTTTAAGACCTTAGGAAAAATGTCTGCCTGTTTTTGCTTTGTCATTATGGGGTATTGTGTGTAGATTGAGGATCTTTATTTATTTATTCAATTTTAGCTTAATAGGCTGTAAAAAAATGTGGGAAAAGTCAAGGGGTCTGTGATAAAGGTAGTGATGAAGTGGCTCGTCAACAGGAAGCATAATAAACAGCAACAGCAGCCTCTGATGAGTCAATAGAGTTGGTGCAAAAAGGGTCAATGCCGATAGTTAACCAATAGTCACCCGGACTATTTAGCTGTCCAATGGCTTGGGGGTAGAAGCTATTCAGGATCCTGATTGGCTGTTTTGATTGACTATGTTCTCCACTGAGAGGTATGGTGAGAGTGGGGCACCCTGTGGGGAAAATGTAGTGGGATTAATGGGAAGAGAAAGATCTTGAGTAGTATTGACACATGAAGGCAGAGCGACATGGAGGGATGAGAGCAGAGGGGTGACTGTACCATCTGTTCCTCTTTATCTGGTCGATTTTTGCCTGTGTAAACAGAGCTGCATGGTGGGCTCTGGGTTGGATCTCACTGAGACTGCTGATCCACTCTCATGGCTGAATAAGTGGACATTGACACACTAAACCGACCTCCCTCTCCCTGTCCACACTAAACCCTGAAAAGGTGAAGTGGGCCCAGGTCCATCTGTCTGTGGCGAGCTGTGCTGTATTAACCTGTGCTTGGGCTGTATGAGCGTGTTCATGCCATGTCTGCCTGTGGGATCCAGACCGTTTCACCTCAATCAGAATCCAGCAGAGTAATGAGACTTTGGACTTCCTGTCCACCCTCCTTCCTTTGGTCACTTCCTGAATCTGTATGGATCCACTGAGGGGCCCAGTACACACACACTCTTATTATCAATTCATTCCAAGATGGCGTAGCAGTCAGACGTCTTTGTCTTTTGTCCTGTCGTGTCCCTTGTGAATATCTTTTTACATCTTTTTCTTCGCATATCTTTTAAAAATATTTTCCTAAATCTCAACTTCTAAATACTCTCCTGCAACCCGCCTAACCCAATGTGGCGTGGATCAGCATTTTTCTAAAGTATTTCTATTTACTTCGGATCTGGAATCCCTTAACTGAAGCTAGCCAGCTAACTACCTACCAGCTATCAGTTAGCAAACCATTTCCAGCGGTCAGCAGCTAACCTTTAGCTCGGAAAGCTCTCGCCAGTTCGAACAACGTGACTCAAACCAGAGCATAATGGACCTATTTCTCTCCATATCCCCGGAATCCCACCGCAAACTCTGAACATTTTCATCGGAATCTTCGCAACTAGCTAATCACAATCCCGGGTGACCACTCCTGGCTAGCGTTCCATCCCGGAGCAAGCCTGAAGCTAGCTCGGACAGGGCTCCTGTGCTACCACCAAAGCCCACTCCTGGGCTACAATATCCGGACCCCCTTCTACTGCCAGTATGGAACCTCGCCGATCCTCTACGACTGGAATACAGACATAATCTGCCCAAGGAGTCCAACTGACTCCTCAGGCGCGAAGCCAGCTGAAGGCCCATTCTGCTAACCTGCTAGGCCTGCTAGCTACCTAGAGCTACTTGGAACCCTACTAGCTCCACGACTGGTCTATCGACGTCACCGCACAGAGGCAAAAACAGACCCATCGCGACATCCCCCAAAGGCTAGCTTGCCTGCCCCGGTCTGATAACTGCTAGCTTGCCTGCCCCGGTCTGATAACTGCTAGCTTGCCTGCCCCGGTCTGATAACTGCTAGCTTGCCTGCCCCGGTCTGATAACTGCTAGCTTGCCTGCCCCGGTCTGCTAACTGCTAGCTTGCCTGCCCCGGTCTGCTAACTGCTAGCTTGCCTGCCCCGGTCTGCTAACCGCTAGCTTGCCTGCCCCGGTCTGCTAACCGCTAGCTTGCCTGCCCCGGTCTGCTAACCGCTAGCTTGTTTAGCCCCGGCAGCACAACCGCTAGCTTGTTTAGCCCCGGTCAGCCCAACCACTCACTGGAGCCATATGTTCACTTGGCTACACATGCCTCTCTCTAATATCAATATGCCTCGTCCATTACTCTCCTGGTTAGTGATTACTGTCTTATTTCATTGTAGAGCCTCTAGCCCTGCTCAATATGCCTTAACCAACCATGTTGTTCCACCTCCTACATATGCAATGATATCACCTGGTTTAAATGTCTCTAGAGACTATCTCTCATCATTACTCAATGCCTAGGTTTACCTCCAATGTACTCCCATCCCACCTTACCTTGTCTGTACACCATGCCTTGAATCTATGCTATCGTGCCGAGAAACCTGCTCCTTTTACTCTCTGTTCCGAACGAGCTAGACGGCCAGTTCGTATAGCATTTAGCCGTACCCTTAACCTACTTCTCCTCTGTTCCTCTGGTGATGTAGAGGTTAATCCAGGTCCTGCAGTGCCTAGCTCCACTTCCACTCCCCAGCTGCTCTCATTTGTTGACTTCTGTAACCGTAAAAGCCTTGGTTTCATTCATGTTAACATTAGAAGCCTACTCCTTACGTTTGTTTTACTCATTGCTTTAGCACATCCAACCCGGATGTCTTAGCCGTGTCTGAATCCTGGCTTAGGAAAACCACCAAAAACCCTGAAATCTCCACCGTTAACTATAATATTTTCCGCCAAGATAGAACTGCCAAAGGCGGCGGTGTTGCAATCTACTGTAAAGAAAGCCTGCAGAGTTCTGTCCTACTATCCAGGTCTGTACCCAAACAATTTGAACTTCTACCTTTAAAAATCCACCTGCTATAGACCACTCTCTACCCCCAGCTGTGCCCTCGATACCATATGTGAATTGATTGCCCCCCATCTATCTTCTGAGCTCGTGCTAGGTGACCTAAACTGGGACATGATTTACACCCCGACCATCCTACAATCCAAGCTTGATGCCCTCAATCTCACACAAATTATCAATGAACCTACCAGGTACAACTCCAAATCTGTTAACACGGGCACCCTCATAGATGTCATCCTAACTAACTTGCCCTCCAAATACACCTGCTGTTTTCAATCAAGATCTCAGCGATCACTGCCTCATTGCCTGCATCCGTAATGGGTCTGCGACCAAACGACGACCCCTCATCACTGTCACGCTCCCTAAAATACTTCAGCGAGCAGGCCTTTTTAATCGACCTGGCCGGGGTATCCTGGAATTGACGTCATCCCATCAATAGATGATGCCTGGCTATTCTTTAAAAGTGCCTTCCTCACCATCTTAAATAAGCATGCCCCATTCAAAACATTTAGAACTAGGAATAGGTATAGTCCATGGTTCACTTTAGACCTGTCTGCCCTTGACCAGCACAAAAACATCCTGTGTCGTTCTGCATTAGCATTGAATAGCCCCCGTGATATGCAACTTTTCAGGGAATTTAAGAACAAATATACACAGGCGTTTAGGAAAGCAAAGGCTAGCTTTTCAAACAGAAATTTGCATCCTGCAGTACAAACTCAAAGTTCCGGGACACTAAAGTCCATGGAGAATAAGAGCACCTCCCAGCTGCCCACTGCTCTGAGGCTAGGAAACACTGTCACCACCGATAAATCCACTATAATTGAGAATTTCAATAAGCATTTCTCTACGGCTGGCTGAGCTTTCCACCTGGCTACCCCTACCCCGATCAACTGCCCGGCACCCTCCACAGCAACCCGCCCAAGCCCCCACCATTTCTCCCTTATCTAGATAGCTGATGTTCTAAAAGAGTTCAAAATCTGGACCCCTATAAATCAGCCGGGCTAGACAATCTGGACCCTCTCTCTCTAAAATTATCTGCTGGAATTGTTTCCACTGCTCCAGAGTTCAATAGTGGTGAGCTTTACACTGCTCAAGCCAGCGCCTGGCATTGCGCATAGTGATCTTAGGTTTGTGTGCGGCTGCGCGGCCATAGAAACCCAGTTCATGAAGCTCGAGTTCTTGTGCTGTCGTTTCTTCCAGAGGCAGTTTGGAACTAGTGTGTTGCAAACGAGAACAGACGATTTTCAGCCGTCGCTGGCCCCGTTCTGTGAGTTTGTGTGGCTTACCATTTCGCAGCTGAGCAATTGTTGCTCCTAGAGGTTTCCACTTCACAATAACAGCACTTACAGTTGACCAAGGCAGCTCTAGCAGGGTAGAAATTTGATGAACTGACTTGTTGGAAAGATTGCATCCTATGATAGTGCCTCATCGAAAGTTACTGAGCTCTTCAGTACAGGCCATTCTACTGCCAAAGTTTATCTATGGATATTCCATGGCTGTGTGCTACATTTTATACACCCGTCAGCAACAGGCTGAAATAGCCAAATCAACTAATTTTAAAGGGTTGTCCACATACTTCTGTATATATGGTGTAGCTGTAGGGTAATTCCATGGTGACGAAATTACACTCAGATTTCAGTTTTAAATCTATAGCAAACAAAAACCCTTGATTTCAAAGTTTAACAAACTGCAAAACTGTACGAACAAGGACTTCTTTCAACAATTCCACTGAACATTTTATAAAAGCGCATTTCAGGAAAAACTGCACATGGAAAATTTGATAACAGTTTTTCCAGCAAAAGTATTCATTTTTTTATACTGTGTAATTTGTTTGAAGTAGTCATTGAGCATAGAGTTGTATGTTTTGTTAAACTTTGAAAAATGTAGTATTTGTTTCGCATACATGTTAAAGTTTTAAAAAAGTTGTAGTAGTGGACATCACTGAGATATTCCATGAGAATCAACGTGATGAAGTTAGAGACAATCTACTGTCTCCTTGTGATGAAGCGGAGGGGTGACAGCCATGTTTCCCTGCAGACACACAACTGTGTCGCCAATGCTGTGCACCAACGCTCCTCGTTACACTTCGCTTTGACTGACAAACACACGCAAGCTAGCACACACCCACAGCCGACACCTCTGGCTTTGAACTCTGGGAGCAGATCAAAAATGTGCTTGCAAGTGTGTGTTTTTCCTTCTCTTCCTCTTAGAGGCTGACAGGCTACCGGAGTGATTTCCTCATCTCCCTACACGTAGTGACGCAGAGTTGGAAACTGCGAAGTGCTGGGCTCCTCAGCCGAACCCCGCAAAGAGATGCAACAAAATGTAGCAAATGTTTGTTTTTTTACAACACAAGGTAAAACATCAACAGAAAAAAAAAAAAAAACTGAGAGGTCAAAAAGGTTTCCAACATTCTACTGAAACGCAACACTTAAAACAACTAAAATAGGACTTTATTTTGCAGATCGCTTGTCTTAACAGAAAGCAGCTCTGCCCATCTGCTTAGTAAGGGCTAAACGCTCAATCCTTGTGTCATACGTCACATGTTCATCTCAATGCTTTCAGAAAAGACTAAAAACTGTATAAAAACCCAACATTGCTATCCCAAAATTGCTATCGTGCCTTTGCTGTAAGTAAATGCATCTTTCCTGGCACGACCGACAGACCGTAGGTAGGCAGAGAGACTAGCAGGAGTTTGGTAGTTAGGCAGGTAAGCAGGCCGTTGAGAGGGCTGACTGGCGGAGGGTTGCCAGGCCTCTTCAGAGGGAGAGTCAGGCTGCTGGCAGAGCAGAGTAGGGCCTGGGCTCAGATGAGAGCTGAGGAGCTGGCACCACCACAGAGACAACACGCAGCACTGAGCTGACAACCCCTGCCCGCTTACACCCCCCCCCCCCCCCGCTCCCACTGGGAACCAACAGCCTGCTAATGAACGCTGAGGCCTTTGTGTGTCTACTGTTGCGGGACGACTGGCACACAGCACGCACACATTTTAGGGGCCCCAAAGGGACTCAGAACCCGCTGCCTTTCATACCACAGCGCACCACCATGGCAAACACAGAGAACAGAAAGACACACGGAGGCTCTTCTAAATGACATCAAGAGCCTCTACTCCTTCAACATTCCCACTGAGACGAGCCAGGATGGGGAAGGTGTATATCCGCAGACCGAGACTAAAGTCCCAGACAGACGTCTGTCACAGCAGACGGAGGAGACTCTACATCAGACGACATGCTGGCTCCCTCACACTGTAAACACACGTCAGTAGAGACTTAGACGCCAGAAAGAAACCATGTCAACTTGTAAACGCTTTACGGTCTGGAACCTCCCCAATAGGCTTCAGGAAGATAAGTAGTCTACACCCGATTGTTCGGAGGCTGCCATTTACACTAGAAGCCCAGTGGATTGGTTATTTATAGCGTTGGTACCGGAGTCTAAAGCAGGGGCAAGTCTTAAAGGGAAACTTCAAAAATGTTTCCATCTCCAGCACATGTGAAAATGGAGTGTTTATGTTTTGTGGTTAAAAAAAAGAGGAAGATCAGTGTTTCCAATAACATCGGTGTGCATCGTGTGATTTTGAACAATTGGGGGTCGGGGTTGGAAACACTGATCTGAAGCTTAAAAAAAAAAATATTAAAAAAATATATATATAGAAACATGCCATTTTCACATATGTTAATGTTGGGGTGGCGATGTAGATTCTTATGTTTTTGAAATGTCCTTTTACCAGCAACATCAGTAGTAGTGAGACGTTTGCGGGTCCTATGCATCTTATTGAGCAGTGAGATGTCCCATGTTAACACATCACTGGGTTGTAACCTCTAACCATTCCTGTCCAAAGCCACCGGATCCATTAAGACCAGGACTCATATAATAACCAGGACAGAGACAACTCAGTTTAATCTGTCAACTCGAACATTGCATGATGGATGGAAAAGCTTGAATGTAGTTGTAGATAGAACCTTACAGTCCCAAGCACTCTATCTGCAAAAATGCAGATACCTCTCTCATTGGCTTTAAGGTTCTGAACCCTCATTGGTTTGAATTGTGTCAGCAACGTATTCTTTTGAACTTGGCATGAGAGGTATTTAGAGTACTATATTAGGTAGAGACCATTGAACAGAACTGTCAACTCAATTTTGACAAAAATCCTGATAAATACTAAGTTTATATCTCTGTGTATATATAGATTTTTTTTTTTTTTTTTTTTTTTACTGCTCTAAGGATATAATAACAAGAAATGTTATTATTAATGCACAGATCAACAGAATAATTATCACTGAATTGTTGTAAGGTTTGTTTTTGTTAATTAATCTCATAAGCGATAGGTTGCCAACTGACGATTTGACACAAACATTAATGTAATTTATCCATTCATTAATTCATTCCCAAGCTCTTGAGATGTCCGTAGCGCTGATGCATGACTAAATACAAATTGTCTTGTGAGGTGAACAATAATGGAAACAAGGTCACTGCAATGAGGAATAAAAGAACACTGGTTCTTCAAACCTACTGTGTACTGTATGGGGATTAGATGAACCTACTGTGCACTTGGGGTGGTAAGTAGCCTCGTTATTAGAGCGTTGGGCCAGTAACCAAAATGTTGCTGGATCGAATCCCCGAGCTGACAAGGTAAAAGTAAAAATCTGTCGTTCTGCCCCTGAATAAGGCAGTTAACCCAATGTTCCCCGGTAGGCCGTCATTGTAAATAAGAATTTGTTCTTAACTGACTTGCCTAGTTAAATAAAAGGTTAGTTTTTTCAAATTTAAGGACTGGCTGAAAGATTTGATGCCGAGAGGAAGTCCATCTAACCAAGCAGGAAGTTCACACACCCCCGTCTGCAGATTGTCAGCCACCATGGATTAATTTTACAGGAACAGAACCCCCTCCCACACACAGGAGAGGGGTTGTCCCAATTTCAAAACAAAAAAGGAACACGCGTGCAGTGGTTCACATGGCAGACTAATAATAACAGTGCTGATGGTCTGGATCTCATCAACTGGAAAATGTGGGCCACGCGCCAACAGATCCGGCTGAAATGTGTTTTAGTACTGTATAACACACATTCTCCTAGGGGGGGGGGCTTAGTGTTTGTGTAGCTAGGAAGGGTCTCCCTCGCGCTTCCCCTCTCATGAGGGTCTCCACGTGTCCCAGCACTAACAGGAGAGGTTTTCACCCAGATCATTAACACTTTCACAGCTTTTCTCCCAAACCGTTACTTAGCTTGCAGATGCAAGTGACTAGAGGTCAACAGATTATGGTTTTTCAACGCCGATTATTGGAGGACCAAAAAAAAGCCAATACAGAATAAAATCGTCCGATTTTTAATAAAAAAAAAAAAAATAAAAAATGTATTTGTAATAATGACAATTACAACAATACTGAATGAACACTTATTTTAACCTAATATAATACATCAATAAAAATCTATTTAGTATCAAATAAATAATGAAACATGTTCAATTTGGTTTAAATAATGCAAAAACAAAGTGTTGGAGAAGAAAGTAAAAGTGCAATATGTGCCATGTAAAAAAGCTAACGTTTAAGTTCCTTGCTCAGAACATGAGAACATGTGAAAGCTGGTGGTTCCTTTTAACATGAGACTTCAATATTCCAAGGTAAGAAGTTTTAGGTTGTAGTTCTTCTAGGAATTATAGGACTATTTCTCTCTATACCATTTGTATTTCATATACCTTTGAATATTGGATGTTCTTATAGGCACTTTAGTATTGCCAGTGTAACAGTATAGCTTCCATCCCTCTCCTCGCCCCGAACCAGGAACACATGGGCACATTGTTACCCATCTCTCCACAAAAGCCGCGGCCCTTGCAGAGGGGAAGGGGAACAACTATTCCAATTCTCAGAGCGAGTGACTTCACCGATTGAAACGCTATTAGCGCGCACCCCGCAAACTAGTTAGCCATTTCACATCGGTTACACCAGCCTAATCTTGGGAGTTGATAGGCTTGAAGTCATAAACAGCTCAACGCTTGAAGCATTGCGAAGAGCTGCTGACAAACGCACACAAGTGCTGTTTGAATGAATGCTTACGAGCCTGCTGCTGCCTACCATCGCTCAGACTGTCAGACTGCTCTATCAAATCATAGACTTAATTATAAAATAACACACAGAAATGATATGGTCGGAGACTATCATTTCGAAAACAAAACGTTTATTATTTCAGTGAAATACGGAACCGGTCGGTATTTTTTCTAATGGGTGGCATCCCTAAGTCTAAATATTCTTGTTATATTGCACAACCTTCAATGTTGTCAAAATTACGTAGAATTCTGGAAAATTAGTTTGCAATGAGCCAGGCTGCCCAAACTGTTGCATTCCCAAACCAGAAACCGTGGATTGATGGCAGCATTCGCGTGAAACTGAAAGCGCGAACCACTGCTTTTAATCAGGGCAAGGTGTCTGGTAACATGTCCGAATATAAACAATGCAGCTATTCCCTCCGCAAGGCTATTAAACAAGCTAAGCGTCAGTACAGAGACAAAGTGGAATCTCAATTCAATGGCTCAGACACAAGAGGCATGTGGCAGGGTCTACAGTCAATCACGGACTACAAGAAGAAACCCAGCCCAGTCACGGACCAGGATGTCTTGCTCCCAGGCAGACTAAATCACTTTTTTGCCCGCTTTGAGGACAATACAGTGCCACTGACACGGCCTGCAACGAAAACATGCGGTCTCTCCTTCACTGCAGCCGAGGTGAGTAAGACATTTAAACGTGTTAACCCTCGCAAGGCTGCAGGCCCAGACGGCATCCCCAGCCGCGCCCTCAGAGCATGCGCAGACCAGCTGGCCGGTGTGTTTACGGACATATTCAATCAATCCCTATACCAGTCTGCTGTTCCCACATGCTTCAAGAGGGCCACCATTGTTCCTGTTCCCAAGAAAGCTAAGGTAACTGAGCTAAACGACTACCGCCCCGTAGCACTCACTTCCGTCATCATGAAGTGCTTTGAGAGACTAGTCAACCATATCACCTCCACCCTACCTGACACCCTAGACCCACTCCAATTTGCTTACCGCCCAAATAGGTCCACAGACGATGCAATCTCAACCACACTGCACACTGCCCTAACCCACCTGGCCAAGAGGAATACCTATGTGAGAATGCTGTTCATCGACTACAGCTCGGCATTCAACACCATAGTACCCTCCAAGCTCGTCATCAAGCTCGAGACCCTGGGTCTCGACCCCGCCCTGTGCAACTGGGTACTGGACTTCCTGACGGGCCGCCCCAGGTGGTGAGGGTAGGCAACAACATCTCCTCCCCGCTGATCCTCAACACGGGGCCCCACAAGTGTGCGTTCTGAGCCCTCTCCTGTACTCCCTGTTCACCCACGACTGCGTGGCCACGCACGCCTCCAACTCAATCATCAAGTTTGCGGACGACACAACAGTGGTAGGCTTGATTACCAACAACGACGAGACGGCCTACAGGGAGGAGGTGAGGGCCCTCGGAGTGTGGTGTCAGGAAAATAACCTCACACTCAACGTCAACAAAACTAAGGAGATGATTGTGGACTTCAGGAAACAGCAGAGGGAACACCCCTATCCACATCGATGGAACAGTAGTGGAGAGGGTAGCAAGTTTTAAGTTCCTCGGCATACACATCACAGACAAACTGAATTGGTCCACTCACACTGACAGCGTCGTGAAGAAGGCGCAGCAGCGCCTCTTCAACCTCAGGAGGCTGAAGAAATTCGGCTTGTCACCAAAAGCACTCACAAACTTCTACAGATGCACAATCGAGAGCATCCTGGCGGGCTGTATCACCGCCTGGTACGGCAACTGCTCCGCCCTCAACCGTAAGGCTCTCCAGAGGGTAGTGAGGTCTGCAGAACGCATCACCGGGGGCAAACTACCTGCCCTCCAGGACACCTACACCACCCGATGTTACAGGAAGGCCATAAAGATCATCAAGGACATCAACCACCCGAACCACTGCCTGTTCACCCCGCTATCATCCAGAAGGCGAGGTCAGTACAGGTGCATCAAAGCTGGGACCGAGAGACTGAAAAACAGCTTCTATCTCAAGGCCATCAGACTGTTAAACAGCCACCACTAACACACTGTCATTGACACTGACCCAACTCCAGCCACTTTAATAATGGGAATTGATGGGAAATGATGTAAATATATCACTAGCCACTTTAAACAATGCTACCTTATATAATGTTACTTACCCTACATTATTCATCTCATATGCATATGTATATACTGTACTCTAGATCATCGACTGCATCCTTATGTCACTAGCCACTTTAACTATGCCACTTTGTTTACTTTGTCTACATACTCATCTCATATGTATATACTGTACTCGATACCATCTACTGTATGCTGCTCTGTACCATCACTCATTCATATATCCTTATGTACATATTCCTTATCCCCTTACACTGTGTATAAGACAGTAGTTTTGGAATTGTTAGTTAGATTACTTGTTGGTTATCACTGCATTGTCGGAACTAGAAGCACAAGCATTTCGCTACACTCGCATTAACATCTGCTAACCATGTGTATGTGACAAATAATATTTGATTTGATATATCCTGACTCTGTGTGCAATGAACGTGAAGTGACACAATTTCACCTGGTTAATACTGCTAATATTAGATAAATATGCAGGTTTAAAAATATATACTTCTGTGTATTGATTTTAAGAAAGGCATTGGTGTTTATGGTTAGGTCCAACGATTTTTCGCAAATGCGCTTTTGTTAGATCATCCTGCAGCGTTGCATCGGTTATATGCAATGCAGGACATGCTAGATAAACTAGTAATATCATCAACCATGTGTAGTTATAACTAGTGATTGATTGTTTTTTTTATAAGATAGCATTAAATCTAACTAGCAACTTACCTTGGCTTCTACTGCATTTGCGTAACAGGCAGTCTTTGTGGAGTGCAACGAGAGGCAGGTGGTTATAGCATTGGACTAGTTAACTGTAAGCTTGCAAGATTGGATCCCCTGAGCCGACAAGGTGAACATCTGGCAGTTAACCCACCGTTCCTAGGCCGTCATTGAAAATAAGAATGTGTTCTTAACTGACTTGCCTAGTTAATTAAAGGTATAAAAAAAATATGGCGCCCAAATATACCGATTTCCGATTGTTATGAAAACTTGAAATCGGCCCTAATTAATCTGCAATTCTGATTAATCGGTCGACCTCTACAAGTTGCAAGCTGCGAATTAATTGGAGGGGTTGCAAAGCAGACAGGATTTCACTGAGTCACAAGCAGAAGTCCATTCCAGAGTGCAGGGCTGAGTCAGTCACTAAGTCTGCTCCTAGTAAGAGTGCCTAACTAACTGGGAGTTAACGGGTGCGTGAGGAACTTAATGTCATCACCTCATTACACCTCTACCTCAGCGCATCGGAATGCCCGGGCCGTATCCACCATTAAACACCCTCATGCTGGGATCGACCACATTCCTGTTCTCCGTCTCAGACCCAGAGCACTTCCATCTGCACCATCGCTAAACATTATCCCGTTCTGGGAACTTTTGAAATGTTAGGGACTGTCGACTCGGAGGGGGAAGAGTTGCCTCGCTTCATCTGTGTGTCTCCTGCCCTCCTACCCATCTCCAGTACCCATGGGTCTACCATGATCACCCTGAGAGAAAACACTGCATTGATCTGAGACACACTGCCAGGCGCCACAGAATGCGAGAGCTTTATCATGGTGTGGTTTCTCTTCCTCCCTTGACAGTGACTGGAGGGATGTAAAGAGCTTTATCATGGTGTGGTTTCTCTTCCTCCCTTGACAGTGACAGACTGCACTGTCATTCAGCCTGTCATTGTCAGACTCGTTAAACTGGAGTATGTAGGGTTGGACGATATATCATATTCATTTGATTGCATGTTTTAGCACGCAGGCATTTGGAACATCATCACAAGAATCTAGTTGATTTGCCACGGTACGTGGCATTGTGGTACCACGTACCGCTAGCAGCATTGTAGCCACAGACTTTGGACGAAAAGCGTTCCCAAATTAAAACTGCCTTCTACTCCGGCCCAGAAGATAGGATATGCATATAATTGGTAGATTTGGATAGAAAACACACTAAAGTTTCCAAATCTGTTACAATAGTGTCTGATAGGGTTTCAGGCTTGTATTCTTTGGTGACAAAACGGATGGCACTGTGATAGCCTCCAACACTCAACAAACTGGATGCAGTCTATTTTATAGATGACATCACCGAAGCCGAGGATCGGTAGGATGGTCAGTTGTACGAGGGTATGTTTGGCAGCATGAGTGAAGGATGCTTTGTTGCAATATAGGAAGCCAATTCTAGATTAAAATTTTGGATTAGAGATGCTTAACTTCTTGAGTGTAGGGGGCAGTATTTTGATATTGGATGAAAATTGGATGAAAAACGGACCCAAATGAAACTGCCTATTTCTCAGGCCCAGAATATGCATATAATTGTCAGATTAGGATAGAAAATTCTAAAGTTTCCAAAACTCTCAAACTATTATCTGTGAGTATAACAGAACTGATGTTGCAGGCGAAAACCTGAGGAAAATCCAACTCGGAAGTGACGTTTTTCCTGAAAGCTTTCTGTTCCATTATCCCTTTAAATGGAGCGAAGGCAGGCAATCAGATTCCTTTTCCTATGGCTTCCCCATGGTGTGAACAGTCTTTAGACATAGTTTGAGGCTTTTATTTTTTTAAACGAGCGAGAAAGATCATATCGCGTCATTGTATGGCTGGGTGCCAGCAGTGTTTTGCATGCGCAAGAGCTTGGAGCAGACATTTCTCTCTCCGATTGAAGAAGCTACAGTCCCGGTTGAAATATTATCAATTATATATTGTAAAAAACAACCTGAGGATTGATTATAAATAAACTTTTGACATGTTTCCACGAACTTTACGGATACTATTTGTGCAATATGTGCTTTGTAAGAAGGCTAACGTTTCAGTTCCTTGCTCAGAACATGAGAACATATGACAGCTGGTGGTTCCTTTTTTAACATGAGTCTTCAATATCCCCAGGTAAAAAGTTTTAGGTTGTAGTTATTATAGAATTATAGGACTATTTCCCTCTACCAGTTATTTAATTAACCGTTGACTATTGGATGTTCTTATAGTCACTTTAGTATTGCCAGTGTAACAGTATAGCTTCCATCCCTCTCCTCGCTCGAACCAGCAACACAACAACAGCCACCACATCGAATCAGGGTTACCCATGCAGAGCAAGGGAACCAACCACCCCAAGGCTCAGAGTGAGTGAAGTTTGAAACGCTATTAAGGGGTGCTAACTAGCCAGCCATTTCACTTCGGTTACACCAGCCTCATCTCGGGAGTTGATAGGCTTGAAGTCATAAACAGCACAATGCTTGACGCACAACGAAGAGCTGCTGGCAAAACGCACGAGAGTGCTGTTTGAATGAATGTTTACACACCTGCTTCTGCCTACCACCGCTCAGTCAGATACTTGTATGCTCAGTCAGATTATATGCAACGCAGGACACGCTAGATAATATCTAGTAATATCACCATGTGTGGTTAACTAGTGATTAGGATTGTTTTTTATAAGATACGTTTAATGCTAGCTAGCAACTTACCTTGGCTTACTGCATTTGCGTAACAGGCAGACTTGCCAAGTCAAATAAAGATTTAAATAAAGGTGTAAAAAATAAATACAAAATTGGGCAAATCAGCGCCCCAAAATACCGATTTCCGATTATGAAAACTTGAAATTGGCCCTAATTAATCAGCCATTCCGATTAATCGGTCGACCTCTAGTTCCAACATCTAGTGGAAAGCTTTCCCAGAAGAACGAGGCTGTTATAGCAGCAAAGTAGCCTAGTACAGCTGCACTGTGTAAGAAGCAGTGCTTTACTGTGAGGGGAAGTAGGGTTATAACAGTGTTCTACATTAAATCTGCTCTGTGTAGGAAGCATGTTATTTCTGTATTCAGACACTGGAGACCATAATAATGAAGCGTGTTGGAAAGTTAGTGCAATGTAACGGAAGTTTGACACGATCCTATTCTTCTGTCTTTCCTGGTGGGGTACTGCTGTGAGTGTCTGTGCCACATTGACCTCACGGACTGTCCCTTCCATTGTTTTAAAATTCGCAATAGTACTGAGATGGAACGAGGGTTATTGTCAAAGATGACAAGTGATGAAGGAAAAGGAAGCAGTGTGATGAAGACGTCTGTCACCCTTGTTACAATAACATCCTGTGTCTTTGTCAGCCAAGGGAATCGACCAGAATCTGTCATACTAGGCAGCCGTAGTCTCCCAATTTAATTCGTTATTAGGCTTTATTGGTTCTGGGCACTCACAAATATAAATGTATGTAAAATACCAACTCCAAAGGACCCTTCTATGGATTACATTTTGTGAAAATCCCCCAAAACATGGTTTTGTGAGCAATCACCCTTCGGTCTTTTATGTTGTGAGACACGGTTCATGAAGTGAGAAACTTGATTATGTTGTGAGAAACGCGATGCTACTTGTAACTATTTGCTATGTTATGCTAATGTGCCATGTTATTCTTATACTAACGTCTATCATCTACGATGCTGTTATGTTGCTGTGTTATGATAATCAGTAGTCCTCTGTCCTGTGTTTTTAGGATGATATTGATGGGATCCCCTGGTCAGAGGAGAGGGACGTGAGGAAGGTGCTCTATCTCTCCCTGAAGGAGTTCAAGACTGCTCAGAAAAGGCAGCTCGGAGACGGCATCGGCGATGGAACCAAATACACTAATGGTGAGTTTCTCCTTGGGACCCTTTTCTCTGCAGCACTGACCCAGTCAGGCTTTTGTCTGGATGCTCACAGACCTGCGATAGGCTGCTCTGTCTTTTGTTTGCAGTGGACCAGCTGATAATGATAGGAGTGATAGAATAGTGACACATTAATATAGCGTTATTTCAAAGTGAAGGTGCTTTGGTATGCACAATGAAACAGAGGATGTTGCAGGGTTTTTTCTAAGCAGGTGCAATAACATCCAGGGAGCTCAGGCTGCCTGTTTGTGTCCAACCTGTGGTATAAAGGCTGGTCTGAATGATCTGCTGCTGCTTTGTTTGACACCTACGCCGTGCTTCACACGGGCCTCTGAACCTATTCTCAGCTGTCACGACACAACCCAGAGGCCGAGAGAGAGATAAAGGCCTCTGGAAGTTTACACCGTGCCAAGCGGGCATGGAGAAGCCTCAGTTCAGATCTAGGTCACAGGCTCAGTTGCACACAGACTGCCCTGTACCGGCTGAAAGTGTCCGTCCCCCCCTCCCGCAGTGTTGTCAGTCTCTTAGAGGAGTGTGTCTGACTGGCTGTCTGGAGCCAGCTACCTGCAGAGGGATGTGAGGAAGGTGCAAATTAGATTAGGACAAGATGACCAAACAACACGCTGGATCTCTACTGAAATGCACTACATGACCAAAAGCATTGATCCAACAGCAGAGTGAAGGGACCGAACCTGCAAGGCCCTAAGCGTGTCTCCCCTCCTACTCGGCCTCCCCGTCTATCTCCCATCCCATAACCGGCAATCATGCCATCTCCCTTACCACTTTTACCTCTCAGTGTTGGCAGGCGTCCATCTCTCCATCTCTCTTCCTCTTTCCCTCACCCCCCCCCCCCCCCCCCCCTGCATTATTCAACTAATTACATGATGCCCCTTTTGCATCCTCACCCCTCCCTGTTATCCCTCCTTAGATGGAAGGCTGGAAGGCATCATTACATCAATAGGCCTCTGGTTACTGCTGCTCAGGAAGCTTTCCTCCCGCTCCCCTGCCCTCCTCTCCATACCCCCCCCCATTGATGAAACTACTGGCTGTGTTCCAAACCATTGGAGATGGTGGATGGTAGTGAGTGTCTGCCCAATAGCACCACTTGCCTTGTTCTGTCTGTCCCTTAGCACTGACCCTGTCCTGTCTCATGGGGACCTCAGGGCTTGACACTGGAAGTTTTCACCCGAACATAGTGGAAGAGGACACAGAGCCTTGGTGGTGGAGCTGGCTTCCTCTCGGATAGGGCGAGTGATAGACTGACAATCTGCAGCATGTCATTCTCACATAACACATCTACTCAAATTATTTTAATTTTAAGGTATTTTATGAAGATGACAGTGGGGAAATCTAGAGGTTGTGTCAAAGGGCAGTAGGCCGGAGTCCAACCTTTGCCAACACTGTAGACATACAGTATGTGCCAGAGGAGGTTGCGGTTTAGACTGCTAGACCACCCTAGGCCACATAGACAATAGTTACTAAATAGGATCTGTCTATTTCGGTCTGGGGTTGATTTGTGGTCAGAACTGTGTGGTTGAGACAGTCATTTTAAAAACACTACTTTTTGTTGTCCTCTTGTAGGGTTGTCTTCTAGAGTTCCTTTTTTAGTATCCCATTCTATTGTCAGAAGTGGTTGAAAATACATTCAAATGGGTTAAAAATCCCACACAACAAACACATTGTTTATTCTTATACACACTACAGTCTTAATCATACTGTGTCATTAAAAACTTTGAGAGAAATAAGTATTTTGTTACTAGCCACAGTACAGTGGACCAGTGAGCAGGTTACTGCTACAGGCTGCTGATGGACACTAAGCTTACTCCATTAGAAACATTATTATTCAGTCGTAATCACTCTCTGTTTGTAAAGGTGATTTAAGCTGAAGTAATGCCACTCTCCTGGCTGTTTAATATTTTCTGTCTGCATCTGGGCTTCCTGTCTGCATTACTCCACCTCCCACTAATGGGCTACACTCTGTGACTTGCTGTGGTACGCACCCCCAACCTCGCTCCTCTATCTCCTTCATTCTCGCTCTCTCTGTCTGGAGAGCAGGAGGAACATAGCAAGGTGATGGGCTTATTGAAACACGCATAAATCTGATTAGAGTCCCTTACGGATCAGCCGTCATCCTCCTTCCCAACTAGGCCTCACTGGGACGAGGGGAAAGAATTTAGGCCCCAGCCCAGTCTGGCTCCCTATCGTGACTGCCAGTTTGCATCCCTGTCTCGCCCTTCTTGTCCGGCCCCTCTCAAATGCACTGATGTGAAACAAACATATGTAAAACGTCTCGGAAGGGCGGGGAGGGGAGGGAGTAGAGAGGAGACAAGATGGCCCCTCACCAGGCTGTTTATGCTCAGTATGAATATTATTACAGTCACCTACTACTACAGATTAGACTATTATAGCTGAATCAGAATAATGGTTTTGTTGAGTTCTTGGTGTTATAAGCTTCACCCTGAGCACAGAACACACACAAACCAAACATAACCCAGTCAGTTCCCTGAGCATCACTGTGGTTTGACTCATACTGCCAGAGCATGTTAAGAGGTCTACAGACATGTTGAGCTCTATGGCTGGTCTCCTGCTATCAGGTAGTGACCTGCACTCTGTACACAGACTTCAACTACCAGCTGCCTGGGTTTGTTCTGGGTTCTTCAAACAGGTTTTCAGAGGAAGCCGCCACTCAGGGTCGGTTTTAGGTTGGCACTTGATTTAAGGACTCAGTCCTAAGGAATGTGATGGGAGGGTCATGCGTCAACTAGAAATGCCAGTACCAGGTAGACTTTTACTACCTACAAAGATTTAGTGGATCATAATTGATCTGTTTTTCTTAACCATGATTACTACTTCCACCTTGTTTGTGTAATTGCAGTGAATGCGGTTTCGTTTGATCAAGAGGGTTTCACTTCAGTTTCATGTCTTGGTTACGCATCAATGCTGTCTTTATTTGACTGGAATGTATTTTTGAGATCTGCTCAAGTCCCGACTTGTTCACTTTGTTCAGCTAACGGGCTCCAAACACAAATCAGCGCCCTTACTTTGGTCACCATGTTTCTCTCCAGTCAACATGTCCTAGCAGTACATTGCATGGTCTCTAACCCATGTCTTGTCTCTTTAGGTTCCCATGCCCGCGGGCAGCTCAATGGCTCAGGGCAGAAGGGCCACAATGCTGACGGGTCACGGTTCCAGAGCACCGACGGCAGCAGCGAGTACTCTGAGGATGGCCCTGCCAAGAAGAGGTGAGCGTGTTAACCTGTACTCTGGAGCGATGGGCTCTCTCGCTCTGCTCTCTCTGATCGGCAGCAGCTTTGAACCAGAGAGTGCTTGAGTGAAGGTAGTGATAGGCAGGGGGGAGCTCTACAGTACCTGGGCCCAGATTCACAAAACCTTAAGAAATGTCTTAAACTGGCGTTTTTTTCCTTAATTATAGACTTAAGAAAAATGTAAGCAAAGTTGATATTGAACATCTTTCTTGTGCCATTTCTTCATGTTTCTCCTTAAGCTAAAAGTTAAGAAATTTGATTATTGAAAATAAAATTATTGGGAATGTTCCTATTTCCAAAATGGCTAAACCCTTAATCTTAGGGCAATGAGAGAAAGTTCATGAAAGCAATTGAAAATATTAAATTCACAAACGTCATCTGATAGTTTCAGTATTGATTATTTTAAACCCAAGAACATGTTTTAGAACACTAATCTTAGTAAGAAATATGCTAACATGATTGCCAGATAGCATGATTGCCAAATGGTTGCCTAGCAACAAACGTTTTAAGAAGATATTTGAGAAGTTCGTAAGAAAAACATTCCATTTTAAGATATTGTTGAGGATTTGCTCTTATGAACATTAAGAAGCTAATGTTTTTTTTCGTAAGTAGTGTTTTGTGAATCTGGACTTAATTAAAAAATATATATATATTTTTTTTATGGCCTGCAGTACAGCCGTGGTACAGTATCATAGAGGTGTTTTGATCCTGGTGATGTCAGCATTGGTTCATTCAGCGCTCTCAGATTCATGTGTGTGAATTATCAAAGCAAAAATAAACAATTGTGGTAGTAAATGTATAAAAAGCCTCTGTCTTTTTAAAAATTAATTAACTTCCTTCTTGCTGTATTCTCTTCTCTTGTTCTCCAGTAATGTGTTTGGTTAAATCAGGGAATTACAGTAATGGGACATGACAGCATCAACAGTGAAGAGTAAAGAGGAGTTTGATTCAGAAGAATGGGAGCTCTTTAACCAGCGTTCATTCTTAAAAGGCGGAAAGATGTTTCAGTTTTTATTTATTTTTATTTAACTAGGCAAGTCAGTTGAGAACAAATCCTTATCTACAATGAAGGCCTACCCTGGCCAAACCATAACCCGTACGACGCTAGGTCAATTGTGCGCCGCCCTATGGGACTCCCAATCACGGCTGGTTGTGATACAGCCTGGAATTGAACCAGTCTCTGTAGTGAGGTTCTGGGCTTTCTAGGGAGTTTTTCCTAGCCACCATGCTTCTACACCTGCATTGCTTGCTGTTTGGGATTTTAGGCTTGGTTTCTGTACAGCACTTTGATATATCAACTGATGTAAGAAGGTCTTTATAAATACATTTGGCTGGGGGGCGTGTGGGACTGGAGGAGACTGGGCTGGGGGTGTGTGGGACTGGAGGAGACTGGGCTGGGGGGTGTGTGGGACTGGAGGAGACTGGGCTGGGGTGCGTGTGGAACTGGAGGAGACTGGGTTGGGGGGCGTGTGGGACTGGAGGAGACTGGGCTGGGGGGTGTGTGGGACTGGAGGAGACTGGGCTGGGGGGCGTGTGGAACTGGAGGAGACTGGGTTGGGGGGCGTGTGGGACTGGAGGAGACTGGGGCGCAGGAGTGGTGTGAGCACACTGGTGGGTTCAGACTGGGAGGGATTCCCTCTCAACTAGCAGGTCCTGGTTCTATAACAGACCAGCCACTGTGGATTAAATGCACTGCTTGGCACACACTCACAGCTACATTAAATCATATGTATTCATATGCACATGCTGTACTGCAGCGGCCATGGCACAGAGATCTGCTCTGTAATCTCTCACCGTGAGACCCTCCTCTGTGTAGCCAGCCATCACATGATTCCTCAGCTCCCTGTCTCCACCACTGTGTGCAGTACCTGTTATTTAATAGTCCAGCAGAACTTGTCTTTAAGAGGTCTGGCAAACCTGAAAAGGAGAACAAGATGGACAGGGAGAGAAGCAGAAAGGCGTTGCGTCAACAACAGGCCTGTGTTCAGTACAGTGGTTTGATGGTTTTCATTAGTTCTCATGCTGGAATAAAAGTAGGCTCTCTCCCTCTCTTAATGAGCAGCCGGCCCCGAGTGCTTGGCAATAGCTCAGGTCTTTTGGTGTGGGGAGTGTGTGTGTGGAGGATGACTTCTTGGCCCTGGCATCTGCAGCCCACGCCACTCTATAACAGGGTGGCTGATTGAGGAGGTGCCAGGACCTTTCACGTCTGGCAACGCAAGAACTAGTGGAGAGGGGTGGCGCAGGTGTGTGATTTTGGCTGCTTCATCCTGGGGTGCAGGGGAGGGTCCCAGTGTGTCTCAGGAGGGGATGGGCGGTCCCGGGGAGGCGTTTGGGGACCTTAGGTGTTTGTCTTCCTAGGACACCGAGATTGGAAATCGGGCCCCAGCATCTTAGAACCCTGCCAAGTACTGGAGAGGTTCTTCCCTCCTCCCCTTCCCAGCCACACCACGAGGCTGGAGTAGGAAACGCACGGTTCAGCCATGGTGACCAATGTTGGAAAGCTCCACTTCTTAGGGAGATTTTGAGGCAAATTCTCCTCAGTAGTAAGAGCCAAGTAAAGCTCATTGAGCTGCTTGTTGTGTTTGTTTTAATGAATGCCAAGTTAGTAAGCACTGCCTTTGTCTGCCGTTCTGTTGTCCCCCCAAGTTTTCTGCGAAAAAGTGGAGATCAAATACTTTTTTAATTGTGGGAATGTGTTCCAAGGAATTCCCATGTGTAATAGAGCAATGCTTACATTTGTATGCAATCACAAGGTTTGAAATGATTGTTTTTAGTCAAATTATTCTATCTGCTTGTGTTTCTTCCGGTCAATTTGCAGTCTACAAATGATTTTGTAAATATGTTCCGGCCCCCTGACCATACGCTCAAGAAAGAATCGGTCTGCAGCTCAATCTAGTTGATGATCCCTGCATTACATACTGTCACACATCATTCTGAATAAACTCTCACAATATGTTCTGCTGAGCGGAGGAGTGTGTATTATCATGCATTGTGATATTGTATACCCTGTTACCAAGCAGGGAAGACTGTAGGTGAGATCAGAGAGGGAGCAAGGCATCGTCATAAACAGTGTTTGTTCCAGTTTCTCTATTCTCTGCAGGCTGTTTGTATTCACTGAAGACAATAGGCACATCAAAGGAATAAAACGGCAACATCACAACAAACTATACAGCAGTTCTGAAGAGAAGTAGTTTTGTTCTATCATAATCGGATGTGGACTGGATGGCATATCCCATGTTCCACTGCTGTGGCCAGAACTAATCAGAGCCTGTGATGTCGTGGCTTATGTCCTGATTTTAAAGTGATGTCGGCAATAACACAGCTTTTCTCTGAGCTTGCTCGTTATTGATCTGGCTTAGTGTGATTTTTAAGATGGCCGCCAAGCTCATGGGTCAGAGGTCAGAGACCAGGGTAAGTCCAGTGAAGTGGTCGACCCACTGACCCGAGGAGTAGGTGATGTTGTCCAGTGAAGTGGTCGACCCACTGACCCGAGGAGTAGGTGATGTTGTCCAGTGAAGTGGTCGACCCACTGACCCGAGGAGAAGGTGATGTTGTCCAGTGAAGTGGTCGACCCACTGACCCGAGGAGTAGGTGATGTTGTCCAGTGAAGTGGTCGACCCACTGACCCGAGGAGAAGGTGATGTTGTCCAGTGAAGTGGTCGACCCACTGACCCGAGGAGTAGGTGATGTTGTCCAGTGAAGTGGTTGACCCACTGACCCGAGGAGAAGGTGATGTTGTCCAGTGAAGTGGTCGACCCACTGACCCGAGGAGTAGGTGATGTTGTCCAGTGAAGTGGTCGACCCACTGACCCGAGGAGAAGGTGATGTTGTCCAGTGATGACCTTAATACACAGTTCATCAGCTCACTGCTCTAAGCATAGAGAATGTACTGGGACCAATGGTGGTAGTATACTAAAGCACAATAGTGGACACTGTAACATCATAGTATACAGTGGTGTAAAAATACTTTAAAGTTGTTTTCTGGGGCATTTGTACTTTACTTTGCTATTTTATGTTTTTGGCTACTTTTACTCCACTACATTCCTAAAGAAAATATGTATGTTTTCCCTGACACCCAAAGGTACTTGTCACATTTCTCAGGCAGGACAGCAGTATGGTTCAGTTCACACACCTATCAATATAATACGTTGTCATTCCTATTGCCTCTGACCTGGCAAACTCACTAAACACAAATAGTATGTTTGTAAGCGATGTCTGATTGTTGGAGAGTGCCCCTGTCTGTCTGTAAAATAAATAAAAAAAACTAGAAAATAGTGCTGACTGGTTTGCTTAATATAAGTAATTGGATGTATAGCATTTACTGTTACTTTTACTCAAGTATGACAATTGGTTACTTTTTCCACCACTGTACATACGTACATTTTAAAACTAGATACTTTTAGATATTCACTCAAGTAGTATTTTACTGGCTAACTTTTACTTGAGTCATTTTCTATTAAGGTTTCTTAACTCAAGTATAACATTTCAATTACATGTTCCACTACTGGTTCTATAATAATGAGAAATAGTGGCCACAGTAACATGGTAGTACTATACTAAGGGAAATGGTGGACACAGTAACATGGTAGTACTATACTAAGGGAAATGGTGGACACAGTAACATGGTAGTACTATACTAAGGGAAATGGTGGACACAGTAACATGGTAGTACTATACTAAGGGAAATGGTGGACACAGTAACATGGTAGTGTGGTAATGCATTATGCAACACGTAGGCTTAGGTTGCTTTAATTAAATTATGCGCAAAGTGGATTGTGTGAAGGTCATCGTGTAGGACTCATTTAAGCCTTATGTACACATCACACACCAACACTGCCCCAATATATTTGTTAGTCTGTGGTAACTCATTGGAATGCTCGCCAACACTTTTTTTTTTTTTAACTAGCAACTCGGAAAAATACGAGGTGAAATCATGACGTCAATGATCTTCAGGTTGGAAAGTCAGACCTCTAGAAAGAGTGGCGAGTTGGATGACAGTTCAGAATGATTTATCCCAGTTGGAACTCGTTTTTCTTCCCCCTCAGAGTTCCCAGTTTTGTTGAATGCACTGAAGTCGGAAGTCTGAAATTTCAGAGATCCCAGTTTTGATTGTGGCAGAAGTCTTGGTTAAGTCTTGGTTTTGAATAGACTAGAAACTGCCAGCCAGCATTGGATCTGCATCAAGCAGTACGATCAGGGTTATTCTGCATCAGCAGATTCCACACAATGGTATAGTTAATGTTTCAAGGTGAAATAGTTGTAATGAACTCTTAGATGAAATTCAAGACATCCAGACTTCAAGGTTCTTGTTTGTCTCTCACCCTCATAGCCTTGTCTTTCAGCTTCTCTGACCAATGACCTGTTCTGGCATGGGGAGTGTTGAGCCCTGGGGAGGTTACAGGGTCACCAGGTCACGCAGTCGGCTCAAGCAAGGCCATCTCTCCTCCAAGCGCTCAACACTCAGACAGAAAAGCAATAACACATTAGCCGGAGTGGCTCTCTCCGTGAGCGCTGTTTATGCTAACCCTGACCCTAACCCCCTACTTTAGAATCCCAGTCATTTGATTCATCCAGTCTTAATGTTTGTATTGACAGCCGTGGTTATGATGTTGATGTTCTAGGAGAATGGTGCTGCTGTGAGGAGAGATGTTGGACACAAAGTTTGGCTGTAGTTTCAACTGGATACTAAACCCATCGGTTTAATCAATCAAATGTATTTTTAAAGCCCTTTCGACGCCCGCGGATGTCACAAAGTGCTATACAGAAACCCAGCCTAAAACCCCAAACGGCAAGCAATGCAGGTGTATCAGCCACATACTCTCCTTGTGGCTGTGTTGTTAGTTTGATGACAATCAATACTTTTAAACAAGGATGCAGTAACCATTACTGCAGCTTAACTGAATATTGCTAGTCTGGCTACCTTGTCTTTACACTCTCGGTCTCTCTCCGTCTGTCTCGCTGTCTCTTCTCCTGCATCTGCGTCTGACGGTCTCCTGTCTCCTCTCCAGCTGCTGAGCGCTGCAGTGTCTGCTGGTAGAGTTTATTAGGACCATGTGGACCATCTGGAGCGGTTTAGAACCTCATTCCTCCCTTCAGTTAGCCGGGGGAATCCAGATATTGTTTCTGTTCCGGCGCTGGGTCACCCTCCTGTCTGAGAGCTAATCAATGATACAGAGCGGAAGCACGTGTAACATCAGAGGAACGGCAGCTTTGAAGAGCGGGGGAGGCAGAGGGGGAGGAGGAAGATTAGTTTGGGATGAAGGGGACATCCTGCAGTAATCCCTCCCCTGTAAGCCTGTGCCTCTACTGCAGGTGCTCTGCTCTCCCTCCCTCTCTCTCGCTCCCGATCTCTCTATTAGCCGTGTGTAGAGCAGTGCCTAGGCAGCGAGTATAAGTCTGGGTTAGGTGGTGGTAATAAACGGCAGACACAGCATGTCTTTAGACCCCTATAGAAGGATAGCACCTCATCAAGCAACTCCAGTTTTACCCCACTTCTGACACAGAGCCAGTGTTAGAAAATATCCTTATCACATCTGCTCATATATTTTTGAAGATCATAGCCGTGACGGTGTTGAGAAGTTTGTGCGAGAGCTTTCTACAGGGAGGCTCTGGGTTTGAGAGGCTTGGTGTCTGCTATTTGTCTCTTAAGTCCTGCTGGGCATTGTGGGTACATCATGGTGCCATGACACTTTGGGCATTGTGGGTACATCGTGGCGCCATGATATCCTGACTAGATGGTCTTTACTCCGCCCTCCTGGGGAAAGGGTCCAGGTTTTAGTCTTGTGGTTCAGTTCACTGTTGAATGTCTTTAATAGGCAACAGATAGGATGAGCCCCTCCAATAAAAGCCACTGTGCTCATTGGGCTCAGGTCTGTCTAGAGCCATTGCACTTCTAATAGTTTAATGGTCTATCCTACCTTTTAACAACCACGTCCAGTTAAATGGCTCCTATTTATCGCTGGCTCTATTCCCATGAGCAAGATCATATTTCTGAAGGGGTTTATTGAAAGCCATGTTTTTCTCCTGTTACTGTCTGGGAGGCAGTCAGTAAATACCATCATCCACGTTCTAATGGTCCACTGCTGTCTGCAATGTTGGTTCTGCCTTCATGGAGCTGTAGTGTTGGTTCTCTCCCAAGTAAGTTGTAGTGTCGGTACTGCCCTCTGGGAGACGTGGTGTCAGGGAGCCACTGTAACTAATGCATTCTGCATCTCTAATCTGCACCAGTCTCCATGACTCACAATATCTCGCTCTCTCTCGCCATCCTGAGGCCCTGCCAGCTATAGGGCCATGAGTCGGGCTGTTTAAACAGCTCGTGTTTTACCAGTCTGGCAGGGAAACTAATAGCTCCATTCACAACATAATGATGGGCTGGTGACACCTGTCATGTTCAGGTGTTTGAACCATGTGACCTGCAACAGCCATTGGTCTTTCCAGGGGGACAGAACCTTTTTTGTTGTTCTCTTCACTGGCTGAACTAAAGCATGAGAACAGATTGGTTATCATACTGATGCACCTGCTCATCAAATACAGAATCCTTCTTGAACAAAGGCTTCTCTCAGGAACTGAACAGATTGTTCCATCACTGAACCCAGTGTATGCGTGTATCGACGCAATCTCTTCACAGCTTCTTGTTCAAGGTATTTAGTCAGGGTTGGTGTTATATAGGCTGTGTATTGCTTTGTGATTGAAGTGCAATTGGAGAGCTGTAGGTTCCCGGGGGTTTGATGGAAACAAAATACATTGGGTGTTTCAGGGCATAGTTTGCCAAATGTCATGTGTTCTTTTTTTGGGTGGGGGGGGGGCTCACTGTAGGATACCATGAAGCAGTTCCCTCCCTACATGTAGCGCAATGAGACAATCAGCCGAGTAGTCACAATCTGTCTGGAGCAAGTGGCTGTGGTCTCAATTGATTAGTGATGCTGTCTGTGTCTGTCAACCTGCCTGGAAGGCCTGAACATTCTCCTCTAAACAAGCATCAGATTGAATGGGAGACTGTTTCAAACAGAATGGTGGAACACAGGGAGGCAGTATGAGCGTGGCATTGTCTTTTTCGGTTTACCGTGAGACCGGCCTGTATCTGGCATCAAACCTCTTTGAAACAAGGAGATGGTGAAATTAAATGGCACACTTCTCTTAAATGCAGGGTGCTGTGTGTGTGTGATAAAAGATGAAGAGCTGTGACCAGGTCCATCTCCAGACAGGCTGCTCTTAGTATTCCATCCTGTCAGCCTGCTCCCTCTGTGGAATCAGACGAAAGAACGGACGCAGAAAGCGATCTGGCCTGGAGAGACGGAAGGGAAAAAAATAAATCTGGCCTTGAAAGTCTGTCTGCAATTTGACACCTCCTTTGTACTTGTTATCAGTTGTCAGCTGCTGCAGATGTCTTGGCTTTAATGGAGAACTTAATTACAATTCAGAGTCAACATGGATCAAAGTCTTTTATGAGGTGGACGGCTGCTTGCAGGTGCTGCTAGGGGTTATTCTGAAGGAGGATTATCATTGTTTTAGCCCCCGTGGACACTTCAGTCAATGGCCACTGCAGTGTTATTAAAGATAATTAAATCATGTCCAAAGCCCAGACTGACTAAATTAGGCATACTAACAACTGAGGCCAGAGCTGGTTTAAACCGCTGAACAGAGGGGTATACTACAAACCAGGATTAATGACTTAGCCAGGTAACTTTTGATAAACAACCCCCCCCCAAAAAAAATATTTTCAGGTTCATTAAGAAATCTAATTGGATACAGTATGTTTTTTTTGGTTGTCTGGTCAATTAGACTATGCCCATTTCAGGTCCTGGGCTGGTGTGGTTACACGTGGTCTGCGGTTGTGAGGCCGGACGTACTGCCAAAGAATCTAAGACTATATTGCAGCGTATTGTAGAGAAATGACCATTCAATTACCTGGCAACAGCTCTGGTGGGCGTTCCTGTAGTCGGCATGACAACAGCTCTGGTGGGTGTTCCTGTAGTCGGCATGACAATTGCACGCTCCCTCAACTTGACATCTGGGGTGTGA
The DNA here is from genome assembly GCF_034236695.1 of Oncorhynchus nerka. Classification (NCBI taxonomy): domain Eukaryota; kingdom Metazoa; phylum Chordata; class Actinopteri; order Salmoniformes; family Salmonidae; genus Oncorhynchus; species Oncorhynchus nerka. The sequence continues at coordinate 68,604,663 of NC_088399.1, read as the reverse complement.
TAAAACTGCACATTTTAAAGTAGTCTATTTAATTGTTCCTAGCACAAGGTGCTCCTGTGTAATGATCATGATCTGCTTGGCAAAGGAGAAATACTCACTAACAGGGATGTAAACAAATTTGTGCACAAAATTTGAGAGAAATCAGCTTTTTGTGCGTATGGAACATTTCTGGGATCTTTTATTTCAGCCCATGAAACGTGGGACCAACTCTTTACATGTTTGTTTATTTTTGTTCAGTGTAAAATGAAATGCATACACAAAACAGGGCGAGCTGTATGTCAGTTCCTATCGTAGGTCTGTGTAAGAATGTATGGAATAAAACTGTTATCTCCTGTCTCTTCCCAGGCCCAGACTGCAAGCACAGAGGAAGTTTGCCCAGTCTCAGCCCAACTCTCCCAGCACCACCCCGGTCAAGGTGTCTGATACCGCCCTGCCCGCACCCTCCGCTCACATCAGAGACATCTCCAGACGAAAACCCAAGACCGAAGATTTCCTCACCTTCCTCTGCCTGAGAGGTACAGTAACCCTGTGGTCCATGCCTCACATCTCACCTTTTCATCCACAAACCCCTTCATCCACCCCCACACACATGCAGTCCTTCATCCTCCCAACTCACTAATTGACTCATTCAGTCGGCCACTTACTTGCCCAGTCACTCTAGCACCATGCATCTCGTCACCAGGCCAACACCAGGGCCCTGCTTCTCTGACCTCCGTTAGGCCTTCAGTTCAGCAGCCACACATCTCAGGAGAGTTCCAGGCCTTCCCCCCCCGGCCTGCCTTTGACCTAGATCCAGGCCTAGCTGTGCAGAAGGAATAGTTCAGTCAGAGGTCCAGGTTCATTGACCTTGATAAGGCAAACACCAAACCCATTCTGTCCTCACAGGTTACACATTGGCTACAGATAATGTTTCAACAATGAATATTGAATATTGTTATCTGCACACAGTCCGCTTTGAGCACCCCCTACGCACACACCCACACATACATCCTGGTAGAGCCAGATAACCCTGCTCCTGTACCTCAGAGCACAGAGAGGCCTGGTTTGCTCTCTGCCGCCCACCAACACAAACACGGCCAAGCTAGGGAGAACAGGGCAGCATTTCAGCTTCAGGGTTCAGCTGAAATCCCACCTCGCCTCATTTCTGTATTGGTATAACAGGACTCGAAGTTCACTATCATGGACATGTTTCCCTTTACTCTTTACCTCAATGATGAATTGAAACACGAAAAAAGAAATGGAGAAACTGAGTGGAGTATAGCCTCACCTCAGGAACAAAGAGGATTCTTGAATGTTTTTTTTTTTTTAAATGAACAACCTTGGCCTTGGCTTTTACTGATGTCTTCAATCCCAGAGAGTGTTTAACTCTGAACAGTGTCTCCTCCCACCCAGCAGAACCCTCCCCGACTCATCACAACCAGAAATAGCCCTTTAGGAAGAGTAATGCCTTGATTAGATTAATTTGGTATTGCCATTAACCTCGGCTGGCAACATGAAGTAGGTTAAAACTAACTGGAATCAGCTGGGAGCTAAGAGGCCCAGAGGAGAAGAAGAGATGAAGACTCGTGTTTTAAAAGCCAATGTCACTTCAATGTAACGTAATTAGCGATCAGTCAAACGGACAGGGTTGGCAGCCTTCTTCTTAATGGAACATATCTGTTCTCAGAATCTTCCAGTAAATGTCTTCTATTGTTCAGGTTTTGGACAACTCCTGGATGCTATGCTAACTCCTGACCAGTTTCCTAGTATTATTATTATTATTATTATTATTTTCCCTTCCCACCGTGCCGCGCTTGGTTGACCGCTGCACCCAGTCTCCGTGGCAGCCTTATTTATAGCTCTGTTACCCTGCTGAGAGGCGGCCTGATTCCTCTGCAGAGCTCATGCTGCCTTAATGGCATTTTCATACACAGGGTTGTGCTCTCTCTTCCTTCACTTTAATGGCCCGTGTGGAAGATACCAATACATCGAGGAGACGTGCAAGAATGTCAGGGCAGCGCAGGGGTGTGCGTGTGTGCACACGCACGGTCGGTGTCCTGGGGACAGATAGATATAGACCGTAAGGCAGCAACGTTTTTAACGTTTTATTTTTCAAAGGCGCTTTTGCCCTTTTGATTTTATTCAAAGGACTTTGTTCATCTGAATCCACTTTGGTGGCCCACGCTAGCTAGGTATTTGACTGTAGTGGCCCAAGACCAGGCAGCTATGTTTGAGTCTAACACTTACACTTTGTATCAATGTATTTATATTTTCCCCAGAGCTGACAGGGAGGGGCTAGGGAGGCAAGGAACCGGCACACGGCTTCTAGCTCTGGAACAGATCAATGGCGTTCCTGGTCGATATTAGAGGTCAAACGGTCATTCTGTTCAAACGGCTCCGCTCCTCTCAAATGTTTATCTTATCTGACAAACATGCCACATTTACCCAGCAAGCCCCCTGTCTGACCGCTTTAGAAAAGCGTTTGATAATAAAGCGCTGGTTATGAAAGCAGGCCATTTCCACCATGATTTCACGGGGAGAAGTTTTCCTCTGTTCTCTACCGCAGCAGCAGCTTGTAATCTCCCCTGCTTATTCATCTGGGACTCGGCATCATAATGAGCTGTTTTCTTTCTCCCGATTTTTAAACAGGAACGATATATTTTTAATCCCTCTTGGGAAACTGCTGGCTGTTCTGATGCAATGTGGACTAACGTGCGACGGTCACAAAACGGAGTGAATCGGTCGTGCTACGTGCCTTCTCGCATCCCTTTTTATTGCGGCGGTGACAGAATCCATTTGGAGCCTGGCCAGCCATCTCGTCTCTGAGGCTGGGGTAGTAGTCCAGCCAGCCTGTCGGCTTGTGTAGGCTGCCGTAGTATGCTGCAACTCTTGAGTCTTTAGCCTTGGATACAGGCAGCACAGAACCTTGCCTGTAGTGATGGGTAGAGAGGGTAATTGTTGGTAGTGGCTGTGACAATGTCCACGATTCCTCATTGCAGCTGCGCCTCTCTCTGTGTACACAAACACGCATGGCTGAGAGTGCCAGATATAGTAGATGAGTAACCCCCACTAATATGCTTGTCCAATGTTACATAACAGCTACTGCTGTGTGTGTGTGTGTGTGTGTGCGCCATGGCTGGCTGAGCATTGAATGTGTCTGGGTCTAGGTCGGAGGCTGCGGCCGTGGTTGTGTTTACGAAGGCTGATTTAAAAAAAAAATAGATTTATTTTATAAATAAGTCAGCACCTCCTAGAGCTGACTGGAGTCGAGGGCAGCATGGGTTAATGGATTTGCAGACATTCAGGAATGTAAATCAGAGGCGATATAATCCCCAATCCTCTCAGATTCACTCTGCTGCAGCAGCCTGTAAAACAATGTTATTGAAAAAGTCCCAGTCCACTCTCTTCCATTCCCTCCACTCTCCACCCATCTTCTTCCCGACGAGGTGAAGTGGTGAAGTATGAGGGTTTTGGAGAGGGGGCAGAGTGTCTGACATGGTCTCTCCACACACTGTCTCTGTCTATGACGGGGGATTCAGCCAGGGATTGCCCCCCTACTTCCATCGAAGAGGAAGGTCGTACACTTGACTCAATGGCGTCTGCTTTTTTTTATACACATCTTGGAACTGCTTTTCTGAGAGGCTCTAGAGATTCCGGAGGGTCTTTAGGCTATACCCGAGAACCAGTAGAAGTGCTAATTTTCCCTAACATGGATGTTAGTCAGATTATACATTTGTGTAAAAAAAAGAAATCCGTTAAAGCTCTCGATTGGCTGTTTAAACTCATTGTTTGAACTCTATTAAAGGACAATGTCTAGTGAAAAATGACAGTCATAATGGACTCTTTCAGCCTTAATTATGATTTGACTGTGGTTCTGAGGCACATGAAAGGTCCATAATTGAGGATTGGGAGGAGGGAGGGGAACAGGCCTGGAGGAGGGACGCCTGGGTTATATTTCTGTGTCTGGGAGCTGACAGACGGAGTCTTTGCACCAGAGAGAGCGGCTGTTGTAAGCCCAGCACCACCCGCTGAAAACGCAGCCTAACTATAGACCAGACACCAGTGACCAGAGGAGCCAGCCCAACAGGCTTCTTCTCTCCCTCCCTCTGACTCTGGGGGTTACTGTAAATACATGGCAGTAACAGGCTTATTTTGGGCCACTGGAAAGGATTACAGGATAACATTGTCCAGTCTCATCCTCTCCTCTCTTTCTCACTTCCCCACAAAGAGATCCCTCACCCATTAGATGCGAACTCACCCCCATGCTCCACACCACCTCGCCAACCCCCAGTCCCCTTTCAAGTCCCCGTGCCCCCCTGGGCCTGCTAGTCATTGGCCCTGTGACCCGAGAGAACACAGAAATTGAAGCCATGTTGTTAATGAAGCAGGTCACTTGGAGCCGATTGGGAGTTTGTTGACTTTAAGTTCCCCTGGCCTCTTTCACCAGGAGAAAGGACCAGTTTGGAGAGCTGACACAAATGTGCTACTATCACACTCCTCTGCAGTCAATCAATCACATTTGTTTTAAAAGCCTTTTTACATCAGGCGTCACAAAGTGCTTATACAGAACCCAGTTAACCCAGTTCTCTACAGCCTGGTCTTAGCCTGACCTGGAGCTGAGACTGAAACCAGCACCCCAAACCTAGTCCAGACATGACTTCTTCTCACGTTACACATTATACTGTTATCCTAAACCTTACACAATGACCCCTAATAACAATGGACTGGCATCTCTGCTCTCTCTACATGCAGGGATAGTCAAAGTATCGAGTCACACTGGCATTTTAGTCCTGTTGTGATAAGCTTTTTTTTAAACAATGTATGTAACCTTTATTTAACTAGGCAAGTCGGTTAAGAACACATTTTTATTTACAGTGATTGCCTACAGGGGAACAGTGGGTTAACTGCCCTGTTCAGGGGAAGAACGACAGATTTTTACCTTGTCAGCTCTGGGATTCGTTACTGGCCCAACGCTCTAACCCCTAGACTACCTGCCGCTTCAAAAGCTGTGTTGTGTTGTGGGTACTGACTGTATTGTTTTTTTTTGTGTGTTTTTTTTGTAGGCCTACTAACTATTCTGATGTGCGTGTGAGTCAGAAGGCTCCGATATCACTGTAATTCATTACTGCATTCAACGTAACCCTAACCCCATTGGCTCCACTATTGTTACCATAAAAATAAGTTGCTTATTAATGATGCTCAGCTTAAAGCACAATTTGCTGCAATAGACCAGTTCCTATCATACTGATGATTGCATGGATTTGCATCCAATTTGATTATGAAGTTTTGATGTCTGACTAATTCTAGCTTCACCACATCTAATTTCAGGTTACTCCTCGTGGCCAAATGAAGGTTAGTTCAATTTCTACCTTTTAAAAAAAGTACTTATTATCTAATTGTTAATACACAATCATGTACAGTACCTTCGGAAAGTATTCATTTCGTTACAGCCTTATTCTAAAATGGATGAAATTGTCCCCCCCCCCTCATCAATCTACACAATACCCCATAATGTCAAAGCAAAAACAGGTTTTTAGACACTTACTCATTTATAAAAAATAAAACAACTGAAATATCAAATTTACACTAGTATTTTCACACCCTTTACGCAGTACTTTGCTATGCACCTTTGGCAGCGATTGCAGCCTTGAGTGTTATTGGGTATGATGCTACAAGCTTGGCACACCTGTATTTGGCGTTTCTCCCATTTTCCTCTGCAGATCCTCTCAAACTCGATGGGGAGCGTCGCTGCACAGCTATTTTCAAGTCTCTCCAGAGATGTTCGATTGGTTTTCAGTCCGGGCTCTGGCTGGGCCACTCAAGGACATTCAGACACTTGTCCCGAAGCCACTCCTGCATTGTCTTGGCTGTGTGCTTAAGGTCGTTGTCCTGTTGGAAGGTGCACTTTCGCCAGAGTCTGAGGTCCTGCGCGCTCTGGAGCAGGTTTTCATCAAGGATCTCTCTGTATTTTTCTCCTTTCATCTTTCCCTCGATCTTGACTAGTCTCCCAGTCCCTGCCACTGAAAAACATCACCACAGCATGATGCTTCCACCACCATGCTTTACCGTAGGGATGTTGCCAAGTTTCCTCCAGAGTTCAATCTTGGTTTCATCAGATCAGATAATCTTGGTTCATGGTCTGAGAGTCCTTTAGGTTCCTTTTGGAGGCTCCAAGTGGGATGTCGTGCCTTTTACTGAGGAGTAGCTTCCGTCTGGCCACTACCGTAAAGGCCTGATTGGTGGAGTGCTGCAGAGATGGTTGTCCTTCTGGAAGGTTCTCCCGTCTCTACAGAGGAACTCTAGAGCTCTGTCAGTGACCATTTGGATCACCTCCCTGACCAAGGCCCTTCTCCCCCAATTGCTCTCTATGGCCGGGAGGCTAGCTCTAGGAAGAGTCTTGGTGGTTCCAAACTTCTCCATTTATGAATGATGGAAGCCACGTTGTTCTTGGGGACCTTGAATGCTTCAGAATTATTTTGGTACCCTTTCCCGGATCTACATTTACATTTACATTTAAGTCATTTAGCAGACGCTCTTATCCAGAGCGACTTACAAATTGGTGCGTTCACCTTAAGACATCCAGTGGAACAGCCACTTTACAATAGTGCATCTAAATCTTTTAAGGGGGTGAGAAGGATTACTTTATCCTATCCTAGGTATTCCTGAAAGAGGTGGGGTTTCAGGTGTCTCCGGAAGGTGGTGATTGACTCCGCTGTCCTGGCGTCGTGAGGGAGTTTGTTCCACCATTGGGGGGCCAGAGCAGCGAACAGTTTTGACTGGGCTGCGCGGGAACTGTACTTCCTCAGTGGTAGGGAGGCGAGCAGGCCAGAGGTGGATGAACGCAGTGCCCTTGTTTGGGTGTAGGGCCTGATCAGAGCCTGGAGGTACTGAGGTGCCGTTCCCCTCACAGCTCCGTAGGCAAGCACCATGGTCTTGTAGCGGATGCGAGCTTCAACTGGAAGCCAGTGGAGAGAGCGGAGGAGCGGGGTGACGTGAGAGAACTTGGGAAGGTTGAACACCAGACGGGCTGCGGCGTTCTGGATGAGTTGTAGGGGTTTAATGGCACAGGCAGGGAGCCCAGCCAACAGCGAGTTGCAGTAATCCAGACGGGAGATGACAAGTGCCTGGATTAGGACCTGCGCTGCTTCCTGTGTGAGGCAGGGTCGTACTCTGCGGATGTTGTAGAGCATGAACCTACAAGAACGGGCCACCGCCTTGATGTTAGTTGAGAACGACAGGGTGTTGTCCAGGATCACGCCAAGGTTCTTAGCGCTCTGGGAGGAGGACACAGTGGAGTTGTCAACCGTGATGGCGAGATCATGGAATGGGCAGTCCTTCCCGGGAGGAAGAGCAGCTCCGTCTTGCCGAGGTTCAGCTTGAGGTGGTGATCCGTCATCCACACTGATATGTCTGCCAGACATGCAGAGATGCGATTCGCCACCTGGTCATCAGAAGGGGGAAAGGAGAAGATTAATTGTGTGTCGTCTGCATAGCAATGATAGGAGAGACCATGTGAGGTTATGACAGAGCCAAGTGACTTGGTGTATAGCGAGAATAGGAGAGGGCCTAGAACAGAGCCCTGGGGGACGCCAGTGGTGAGAGCGCGTGGTGAGGAGACAGATTCTCGCCACGCCACCTGGTAGGAGCGACCTGTCAGGTAGGACGCAATCCAGCGTGGGCCGCGCCGGAGATGCCCAACTCGGAGAGGGTGGAGAGGAGGATCTGATGGTTCACAGTATCGAAGGCAGCCGATAGGTCTAGAAGGATGAGAGCAGAGGAGAGAGAGTTAGCTTTAGCAGTGCGGAGGGCCTCCGTGATACAGAGAAGAGCAGTCTCAGTTGAATGACTAGTCTTGAAACCTGACTGATTTGGATCAAGAAGGTCATTCTGAGAGAGATAGCGGGAGAGCTGGCCAAGGACGGCACGTTCGAGAGTTTTGGAGAGAAAAGAAAGAAGGGATACTGGTCTGTAGTTGTTGACATCGGAGGGATCGAGTGTAGGTTTTTTCAGAAGGGGTGCAACTCTCGCTCTCTTGAAGACAGAAGGGACGTAGCCAGCGGTCAGGGATGAGTTGATGAGCGAGGTGAGGTAAGGGAGAAGGTCTCCGGAAATGGTCTGGAGAAGAGAGGAGGGAATAGGGTCAAGCGGGCAGGTTGTTGGGCGGCCGGCCGTCACAAGACGCGAGATTTTTTTTTTGTGCCTCAACACAATCCTGTCTCAGAACTCTACGGACAATTCCTTCGACCTCATGGCTTGGTTTTCTGAAATGCACTGCCAACTGTGGGACGTTATACAGACAGGTGTGTGCCTTTCCAAATCATGTCCAATCAATTGACTTTACCACAGGTGGACTCCAATCAAGTTGTCGAAACATCTCAAGGAGGATCAATGGAAACCGAGCTCAATTTAGAGTCTCATAGTAACAGGTCTGAATACCTATGTAAATAACTTATTTCAGTTTTTTTATGTGTAATGTGCCAAAATGTCCGAACCTGTTTTCGCTTTGTCATTATGTGGTATTGTGTGTAGATTGCTGTTACGTAACAAAATGTGGGAAAAGTCGCTGGGTCTGAATACTTTCCGAAGGCACTGTATTTCCCACTGTCATTAGGAATGATCATTTTTATTTTATATACTGTGACATGAAAATGAAATGTAATGATTGATAACACAAACTTAATTCAAACATCTTAACATAGGTCTAATCAAAGCTCATTGGAGACCATTATAACGGTTTAAACCAATAAACCATAATGGAGACCGCAGATGCATACAAACCAGCTTTCTTTTCATCTGGTGTCTCTAATGGCCCTAGCCCTAAAGCGGTTCCTAGTCCTAAAGCGGTTCTTAGTCCTAAAGCGGTTCCTAGTCCTACGGAGGACTGGGTCCTTCGCCAGCTGGCCATGGAACTGCTTTCTCTGTGCTCCGGGTTAGGGTTCTGCAACTGGCGGCCGATGGGCAGAATTTGGCCAGCGGGTGATTTTATTTGGCCACCCAAATATGTTGTTGGACATGAAACACTAAAACATTTGTGTTAGGAAAGGGTTCCTAATGTTTGATATACTCAGTGTATTTGATCGTGTACAAATACTTTTGGTAGTGTATGTGGACACCTGCCTGTCAAATCTCATTCCAAAGTTATGGGCATTAATATGGAGTTGGTCCCCCCCTGCTATAACAGCCTCCACTCTTGTAGGAAGGCTTTCCACTAGATGTTGGAACATTGCTGTGGGGACTTTCTTCAATTCAGCCACGAGGATTAGTGAGGTTGGGCGATTAGGCCTGGCTCGCAGTCAGAGTTCCATTTCATCCCAAAGGTGTTCGATGGGGTTGAGGTCAGGGTTCTGTACAGGCCAGTCAAGTTCTTCCACACCGAGCTCAACAAACCATTTCTGTATGGACCTTGCTTTGTGCACAGGGGCGTTGTCACGCTGAAACAGGAAAGGGCCTTCCACGAACTGTTGCCACAAAGTTGGAAGCGCAGAATCGTCTAGAATGACATTATATGCTGTAGCATTAAGATTTCCCTTCACTGAAACTAAAGGGCCTAGCCCAAACCATGAAAAACAGCCCCAGACCATTATTCTTGCTCCACTGAACTGTACAGTTAGCACTATGCATTGGGGCAGGTAGCGTTCTTGTGGCGTCCGACATACCCATATTCGTCCGTCGGACTGACAGATGGTGAAGCGTGATTCATCACTCCAGAGAACATGTTTCTACTGCTCCAGAGTGCAATGGCAGTGAGCTTTACACCACTCCAGCCAAAGCTTGGCATTGCGCATGGAAATATTAGGCTTCTGTGTGGCTGCTCAGCCATGGAATGCCAATTCATGAAGCTCCCGACTAACAGTTATTGCGCTGACGTTGCTTCCAGAGGCAATTTGGAACTCGGTAGTGAGTGTTGCAACCGAGGACGGACAATTTTTACGAGCTTCAGCACTCGGCGGTCCTGTTCTGTGAGCTTGTGTGGCCTACGACTTCGCGGCTGAGATGTTTCTCAGAACAGGGCAAACTGGCTCTAACCAGAATAAAAAGACGAGTGGAAGGCCCTGGTGCACAACTGTGCAAGAGGACAAGTAAATTAGTGTCTAGTTTGAGAAACAGACGCCTCACAAGTCCTCAACTGGTAGCTTCGTTAAATAGTACACGCAAAACACCAGTCTCTACGTCAACAGTGGAGAGGCAACTCCGGGATGCTGGCATTCTTGGCAGAGTTGCAAAGAAAACGCCATATCTCAGTCTGGCCAATAAAAATAAAAGATTAAGATGGGCAAAAGAACACACACACTGGGCAGAGGAATTCTGCCTAGAAGACCAACATCCCTGAGTTGCCTCTTCACTGTTGACATTGAGACTGGTGTTTTTGTGGGTACAATTAATGAAGCTGCCAGCTCAAGAAAAGATCTGCCCGCTGCTCAATCTACTTGATGATCCCTGCTCTAGGGATTATCGGTGAACTACGGGTGTAGGACCACATAAGGACCTATACACTGTCAACACTATTATTATTCTGCACCCTATGAATATTCTATTGCAGTGTTAACTCATTCATATCAACATACCTATGACTCACCTGTATTTATTCAATTATCCCAGTGTCCCATAATGCACCGGTCGCACTCCTATATAATTTGAGAGACACTGGAACATGGCACAGACAATGGGAATTGTTATGCATGTTAACACAGGAGAGCAAGGAAAAGGTGGGAGGTAGAGGAGATTTAATATCACCCGTTTATTCTTTAAATTTTTAAAAAACATTTTCTGGGATGCTGTGATTTTACAGTACTGGTGTTTGCCAGCACATTGCACTCTGTCAGAAGGCTGCAGTAGTTCTCTCTCCTCATATTTGCTTGGTAGGTTCTCACTAGTTTTAACACTGTTCTCTCTCTCTCTCTCTCTCTCTCTCTCTCTCTCTCTCTCTCTCTCTGTGTTCTCTCTCTCCTAGGGTCATCAGTGTTGCCCAGTAACATGGCGTACTTTGGGAGCTCTCAGGATGAAGATGCACTGGATGATGAAGAGGAGTACGAGGATGTAAAGCCAGATGTCAGTGTGGCATCTACTTCCTGTCAGTCCACGCCCAGGAAGGGCAAACCCCAAGGGAAACATGCAATCAATGGCCACGGTATGACAATGTCCTCTTACTTACCTAACCTCAATGCTAACCCTACAAAACTATCCTCTTTCTCACCTACCCAACCCTGAACCTCCTGGGAAACACGCTGTCAACGGCTACGGTGCGACACTTCAGCCGTCATACTGCCAGCTCCCTTAGTCTCTATAGAACTCTGTACATGCAATAGAGTACGGTACCACACCCCACTCTGACCAATCACAACAGACATTTAACACTGACCAATCATGATTGAGGGCCGAAGGAAAACGGGTGGATTGGTTCAAATGGACCTAATGTGCACAAGAGACCCACACGGTTAGAGCTGTCTGCAACCGAGCATGGCTGAGTTGGATGGAGGGAGGTAGGGAAAGGGAGAGCATGGAGACTGAGGAACTCACATGGGAGTGTGGCAGGGAGCATTCCATCTTTCCACTCCAATTAACACTAGGAGGGAACAGCGGTAACAAGGTGTTTATGCATTCAGCTCACAGCTGGCCAGGGAGGAGGGGAACAGGGATGGAAAACAAGGAGCACACACCCCAAAGCTCCACCGCTCTCACACACACACACACTGTGTGTGGTTCTGAGGGGAGCTTGTCTTAATGAAACACGTCATGTTAAAACACAATGTGTCAGTGGTGATGAAGGCTACAAGCAGGCAAAGCCACGCAATAAATAGCTACATGTTATCAGTGGCATATGCTTGGTGTTGCTCAGCAACTTTCAGTGGTTATTATAGAAACACACACACTTGTAAGTACAGTGCTATGTTCCTGACTTTGTCGTCCTCCTCCCTGTGACACCAGATCCACCAGCCCAGGCAATCCCCATGGAAACAAGGCCAGTGTTCTTAGTTCCAAGTACCGGAGAAGCCGGTCTCTCAGTCAGTGGCCATTTTTAGCATGTATATCTGGGTCGGGAAAACTTTCTTTACATGCATGCCAGCAAAGCTACTAGACAGTACATGAATTGCCCTATAATGGTGACAAACTTGTTATGGCCTACATGGTGCTCTGCTGTTGGTACAGCTTCAACAGCCGTCCCAACACCATACCACCGCGACACCTGGCTATCAGCGGACTTAAACAAATGTGTTTTCTACTGACAATTGAGATGTACAAACTATGGCATAAGGGGACAACGAGCTTGTAGGAGGCAATCTGTAATTTTGATTAAGACATTAACGAGTGTGCTAGGACGGACGTAGTCGATATAACCATTTGTTCAGCACTTTTGAAATGTACAGCGACAATTCATAACATGGGCACATGGGCTACTAACAGCTTACTACCCAACATACACTTATGTATACTGTAGCTCAGAAAGTAATACTATCGCTCTGGCATATCACATCATTTATGCATTTATACAAGATATTTTTGGACTCGCCTTGCTGTGCTCCCTTGAACAGGAAGGTGATGCGTCGCTCCTTTGTGGGAACATTTTGTCATCAAAGTCTGGTATTCTCTTGATTTATGGTGCTTTCAAGATAACTTGGGGGGGTAGACCAGGTCGAATCATGACGACGTAAGGGATCTTCAGGTTGGAGCTCTCGAAAGAGGCCCTTGCAATTCCGATTTGGATTAATGTTCAAAATGTATTTTCCCAGTCTGAGCTTGTTTTCTTCCAAGTACCCAGTTGTCTTGAACTCACTGAAGTCAGAGATTTCCAGGTTTTGAGTGTGGCAGAAGTCATGCTGGATTGACAGCATGGCCAATGTTGAATGTTTATCATTTTAAGCTTGGAAAAGAGACCCTTAAACCCAGACTTTGACCACACAGCCACTCCACTGAATAGCAGGCTAATGATTGCTTTGCAATGCTTGCAGTTAGGCACTGATTGTTGAATTTGCGATTTCCAACTGTTGTAATGTTCTCTTCATATGACAAGGATTGAAAAGGATTTGCCAGTAGATGTCGACTTGATTAATGATGACTGCTAAGATTTTGAAAGTATCAGTCCAATCAAAGCTACTGTACATATGTGATTTGACATCATTTTATTTGTGGCCAATGACCTTGAGCCGCCTTGGTTGGGTTCTTCTAATGTAACTCTATGGCAGCACCCAAGGGGCTTGAGTTTTCGAGCATTACCCATAGATGTCGCAGTGACGTAGTGTCCACATGACTGACTGAACACTGAGCCAATCACGGTGCAGCTAAAGAACATTACCAACCCCAACGCTACGTATTGTCCACTGGCTGCCCCACCACGGAAGGCACTGAGCTCGGCTGAAACTGCATTTTCGAGCTGCCTTAAAGTCAAAAAGAGACCAAGTTTGTATGCAGCTTTATTAACTCAACGATTAGTATTACTTTTGCATTGTTTGCGAACTGATATGTGACGTATTAACATGCAAAACAGGCACACAAAAAAGACTGGTCACCACTGCTCCCAGTACAGTGTTAGGCCTGGTCTGTAAGTACCATAGAAGCCTGTATCCCAGTACAGTATTATACCTGGCCAGTACAGTACACTATAAGGCCGTGTGTCAGATGTGACACTTTTAAAATGTAGCGTGGGCAGTACTTCAGTAGTTTATTTGAGCTGCCGTGCACCGAGTGAGAAATCATAGAGCTCTGCTTTCATTACCCTGCACCTTGCTAACCCCAGCCATGTTTACATTTTCTAAATTAAACACCTTTTTATTGAGTTCAGTTTTCCAGTAGCTTTTCAAAACGATGAAGGGACTTAGACAGATGGGGGGGGACGAACCATGTCGTTTTATAAACGCCAGCGACTGTTGATATTAAAACACTGTAAAAAAATAACAAATAAATAGTGAACCTCCAATAAAATATAAAGAGAGCTATTGAATGTGTTAATTGGAATGGTTCAGACGGCTAATATCAGTGCTTCTGCTCTAGTCTGAGGTTAGCAGGGCTGTCTGGTGCTTGACCAATATAATGTTCACCACAAGTCACTGTACAAGACTGGAGGAAATATTTAATTGAAATGATAAATTCTTGTTAAAGTTTTAATATACACAGTGCCTTCAGAAAGTATTCACAACCCTGGACTTTTCCCACATTTTGTTACAGCCTGAATTTGAAATGGATGAAATGTATTTTTTTTTTTGCCTCACTGGCCTACACACAATACACCATAATGTCAGTGGAATTGTTGTTTTTATTTTGTACAAATGAATTACTAAAGAAAAGCTGAAATGTCTTGAGTCAATAAGTCTTCAACCCCTTTATGGCAAGCCTAAACACTTTCAGGAGTATTGCTTAAGTTCCATGTACTCTCATTGTGTGCAATAATAGTGTTTAACATGAATTTTGAATAACTTCCTCATCTCTGTACCTCACACATATATAATTATCTGTAAGGTCCCTCAGTCGAGCAGTGAATTTCAAACACAGATTCTACCACAAAGACCAGGGAGGTTTCCCAATGCCTCATGAAGGGCACCTAATGATTGGTAGATGGGTTAACATAAAAAAATCAGACACTGAATATACCTTTGAGCATGGTGAAGTTATTAATTACACTTTAGATGGTGTATCAATACACCCAGTCACTACAAAGATACAGGTGTCCTTCCGCACTCTGTTGCCAGAGGAAGGAACCGCTTAGGCCAATGGTAACTTTTTTAAAACAATTTAGAGTTGAATGGCTGTGATGGAGGAAAACTGAGGATGGATGAACAACATTGTAGTTACTCCACAATACTAACCTAATTGACAGAGTGAAAAGGAGGATGCCTGAACAGAATAAAAATATTCCAAAACATACATCCTGTTTGCAACAAGGCACTAAAATAATACTGCACTTTTTTGTCCTGAATGCAACACATTACCGTTCTCCATATTTTCAAGCATAGTGGTGGCTGCATCATGTTATAGGTATGCTTGTAATCATTAAAGACTAGAGTTTTTCAGGATATAAAAGAAACAGAACGGAGCTCAGCACAGGTAAAATCCTAGAGGAAAACCTGGTTGTCTGCTTTCCACCAGACACTGGGAGATGAATTCACCTTTCAGCAGTACAATAACCTAAAACACAAGGCCAAATCTACACTGGAGTTACCAGGAAGACATTGAATGCTCCTGAGTGGCAGAGTTAAAGTTCTGACTTTAAATATGCTTGAAAATCTATGGCATGACCTGAAAATGGTTGTCTAGCGATGGTCAACAACCAATTTGACAGAACTTAAAGAATTTTGAAAACAATAATGGGCAAATGTTGCACAATCCAGGTGTGGAAAGCTCTTAGACTTACCCAGAAAGACTCACGGCTGTATTCTCTGCCAAAGGTGCTTCTATTTACTTATGAAATTTAGATGTATATATTTAATTTTAATAAACATGTTTTCACTTTGTCATTATGGGGTATTGTGTGTAGATGGGTGAGACGTTTGTATTTAATCAATTTTGAAATGAAGGCTGTAACACAACAGAATGTGGAATAAGTCACGGGGTATGAATACTTTCTGAAGACTCTGTAAGCCAGCAGCATCCCTCCTACACTGCCCTGAAATCATATTTTCCTCTGTTGGTCCGGTGTTCAACCTCCTAAGCTGGTCTAAGGTCATCTTTCTTTCCTGTTGGTTCAGTGTTGAACGGCCCCAGCAAGGCGCCCCGAGACAGCCCCAAGCCCAGAGGGAAGGAGTGGGTGCAGGTGAGAGAGCGCAGTGAGAGAGCCGAGGCCCGGAGGGAGCAGGCCCTCAGCCAGCTAAAGGCTACAGCCAGGGGCCACACTACCAACGGACTGCCCCACAGGAGGGCCGCAGAGGAGCTCAGCAAGCAGGTACTGTATCATACTTCATCTATGCCTGAACAGTATGCTTCGTTGATTTGGCTAATATGTAACTCTCTAATGGTCATAAAGATGGCTGACCAGCATGCCTCCGTAGCCACCAGGCGCGTGATTAAAGAGCAGACATTATCGTCATTAGAAGAGCAGTAATGTGTTATGATAAAAAAAGATTATACATTAATAGAGTAACATGATAGCAGCATGCTCAGTGTTGTGTGAAATCCCTGAGCTCCTCTCCTCCCTTTGTCTCCATGTAATGATTGTATTTCAGTCTGCTACTATATTTAGTACTGAGGCTGGGTTGTGAAAGCTGCCTTCCTGTCCAAGACGTTCTGTTGGTTTAAAATAGCTCTACTAAGGAGGAGAGGTCGGGAGGAGGATGGAGAGTAACTTTGACTCGGCTCAAAAAGCACATTGTGCTTCTGACAACTGCGTGAACTAATCAGAATGGAGTGCTGGGGGCTTTGCCTCGTCAGAGAGGGTAGCATCAAGACTAGCAGCTCTCCCAGACGGCCAGCAGACGTGGCCGAGCCACGCTGTCTCATGTTGATGCCGGGCCTGTCGGTTTTAAGTGCCGCCAACTGACTAATTAAGGAACAATGAATCTCAATGAGCAGGGGAGAGCCAAGACAAACTACGCTCAAGTTATTGGCCTTTGTTCTATCCCCCCTCCTTCTGCCCTCCTCTCTCTGCTTTCGCTCTCTCCTTCTGATTACCCCCCCCCCCCCTCTCTCCTTACTCTTTACCTCTGTTCATGTGTTATGCTGGCAGATTTACCATCCTTGGCAACAGAGCTCCAATCATTTTGAGGTATTAGCATTTTGTGTTTTCTGATATTAACTGTGAGTGCAGCAGCAGGCTGATGTCCAATCCCCTGGCCGAAAGCATCAGGATCCCTTATCTGTGGAAGGAAATCAGCCATAGGTTAAATTATTATCATACAAGAACCCAATGGCCCTGTTGTATAGCAGTTAGAGTAAGCCAGAGTCATGATGTTTGATGAGATCCAAACTGAGGAATGTTAATTGCGCAGGAATATTGGGTTGCTGCTCCAGTATCCCGTTGACCTTTCTGTCTCAGTATAAAAGTCAATATTCTGAAGGCTATTCATGAAGACGAAGGCCACATCTTTTCAGCTATCACATTGGTGGATTTGTTTGTTTGTGTGTGTGTGTGTGTGTGTGTCTGTTTCTCTAAGCATTGGAAGGGTTACGTTTCTAGCTCCTCTTCCTGATCCAGTCTGTTTGTTGAGATGTTTGTTGAGATGGATCCAGTCTGTTCCTATAAGCAGCTGAGTTGCAGATGTTCCATGTAAATCTTCTCGCCATCCTGCAGATTGGCTATAGCAACACATGACGTCATCCTGGCCCTTCCCCCGCCACCCCCCCTCTTCCCACTCACGTGTGACCAAAATCCACTTCAGAGGGTTGGCTGTGTTTCTGTTCTCGTTCTCTCTCCCCCTCTCACCTCTGTTTCCGGCACTGAATTTTCTCCTTCGTTCTCACCAGTCCTTTGGTGCTTTCTACAGTAACATGGGGCCTTCTCCTGCTCCATGGGGCTGGGATGTAGCCCCGTCTTCTAACTCCCTCTCCTCTTTTCTCTCCTCTGCCTCGGACCAGACTATTACAGTGCAAGGCCAGGGCTCACGTGCACACCAACCCTCAAGGCTTGTTGCAGCAGCACAGTGCCAGTGAGCCCTCTAGTGGTGAAACTAAAGTAGACCACCACCCAGCCCGCTGTGCCTTCTTGTCAGCATATCTGTTCAGTCACAGTTGGCTGACTGGCTTTCTGTTTCTATTACTTTGGTCTTTGAGGCCAAACGGATGAGTTTGACCCTAAAGGAAGGTGTTTAAATTCTGCAGACGGAAGTCTTGTGAGTCTTATTTAATCTTTGGTTATGACCCTAACCTTCTAGAGTTCTAGAATCTGATGTGTTCGTTGGTTCTTTGCGTTATGTTTCGAGCCCCTGGTAGACGTCACGCTGCGTTTAGACATCATCACTCTGGCCTGCCGGAGCGACTCCGTTCTTTCTCTCTCAAAAATACAAGGGGCTTTATTGGCATGCGAAACGTGTTTACATTGCCTAAGCAAGTGAAATAAATAAAAGTTATAACTCAACCGATCAGTAACATTGCACTCTCAAAGGTTTGAAAATGATAGACATTTCAAGTGTTATATTATCCGCTATGTACAGTGTGTTAGCAATGTGCAAATAGTTGTAGTATGAATAGTAGGCGACGATAAATAAACAAATTATTGGTGGTATTTACAATGTTTGTTTGTTTGCTTCACTGGTTGCCATTTTTCTCATGGCAACGGGACACATCTTGCTGCTGTGATTGCACACTGAACAGATATGGGAGTTGATCAATGTTTATTTTTTTTATTCATTGTGGGTCCATAGGATCTGTGGGAAATGTGTATCTCCTATGGTGGTCATACATTGGACAGGAGGTTAGGAAGTGCAGCTCAGTTTCCACCTCATGTTGTGGGCAGTGTGCACAAAGCCTGTCTTCTCTTGAGAGCCAGGTCTGCCTATGGCTGCCTCTCTCAATAGCAATGGATTTTCTTAATTTTACATCAGTCACTGTGGTCAAATATGCTGTTTTTGTGGTTGATTCTTTCCAGTGTCAATTAGATATCTTTTTGCCTTTTTCATAATTTGTTTGGGTCAAATTGTGTTGCTGTCCTGGGGCTCTGTGGGGTCTTTGTGAATAGAGCCCCAGAACCAGCTGGCTGAGGGGCCTCTTTTCTAGGTGGATCTCTCTGTAGGTGATGGAATGTGTAGGCATTCTGTGTGTCTCTCGTCTCCTCTCTCTCTGTCGCCTCCCTTCTCCCCCCTCTCGCTCTCCATCCTCTGTATTTTTCCACTGTTGGAGTGGAAGGGGACAGGATTGATGAAGGGGGTCACATTTCACTCCCCTTATCTTTTAATAGCCTCTCTTTGTGCTGGCTGCACCTGATAGGAATACAATACAGCTGCGGCCCTGCTTCAAACGCAGCCGTCAAGCCTGCTGTCACCTCCCTCTGGCACCTCGCTGGTTCGATAACGCCATCCTCTCATCTCCTCTGCATAGTTTGCTTACAGCAGGGCTACTAGGTTCACTTACAACAGGGTGCTACTCAAACGGACAGGGATGCAGTGGGAAGAACAGCAGAGCAGCTAGTGGGGTCTAAGCAGAAAGCTGGTGTCCAGCTGCCAGAAACCCCAATGTATCCATCCCAGGGTCTCAGTCCAGACATCCCCTCTGTTTTGACTACACACAACTTTTCCATTTTACTACACACACACACACACACATGTATATTAACATGAATGACGTTTGTTCCCGTTCAGGTTGATGCTAGTCTGTATCGTGTTCTGGGGGGGGGGGGGGTTTAGGGGCAGCACTAAAACTAGGGCAAGTAAAAAAACATGACGGGAGAGAGGGAACAGAGAGAGTCGACTCTTCTACTGGTGGGTCTGGGTGGCTTTATTCCCCCAGCTGCCATTAGCCAGTGAGGTCCCCGATGTAACCCAAACTACCTACATTAGAGCTCACATGTTCAGCAGGGGTTCTCAGATCTGCAAAAAAAAAAAAAAGTTTATTTTCACCATTAAAGAGGTTAAGGAAACCATACCAAATAAAACTGGCTTTCTGCTGAGATGGGGTTTCAAGTAGTAACCCGTTTTGTACATACAGCAGTTGGCTCTGAAGTGAACCTCACTCTCCATGTTAGGGCCGGCATGGCTTTTTGATCTGTTGAAGCTGATACTGATCGTTTTTTGCCCTGCGAGGAGTGTTTGTCTATAACTAGCTGATTTGAAAGTACAGCAACCCTGTATAGGCTTTAATGAATGGCAGCAATTTCCGCATAGCATTTAGTTCTAACCCGAACTCTTTACTTTTATAGCTGTTTCAGCGAGTTAATGTTTGCTTGGAGTTTTTACTTCAATGTCAAGCGCCAGCTCCTGAGAGTGTTAGTGCAGTGAGTCTGTGTTCTATGTTTCTGCACTACAGTATGTGAATAAACAACTCCATGTTTCTGGTCTCTCTCTCTCGCCTCCCACTCTCAGGTCTCTAAAGTGAACGGAGTCACACGGGCGTCCCAAACAGGCAGGCACACGGCCGGTGCCAAAAAACCGAAAGACTTCAGACTGCCGTCCAAAACTGTGAATGGCCTCATCACATACACCAAAGGAAAACGAGAAATGGTCAAGAAAACCAAACTGAACAAGCGCAAACACAGCACTGCTGCTACCCATAGAGCCCAATAGCAACAATCGCCACCACAACCACCTCCAGCGCCACCAGCGACTCCCCCTCTCCAACTCAGGAAAAGCCCAGAATAGCAAAGCAAAAACAAGCAAACAGGTGCTATTATCCAATGGGGTGCACAAGGTGACCAATGGGGGCGGAGTGCGCTTCAACGGGCACCTCTGTGCCAAGCAGGAGGTGGGCAGGCAGGGGCGTGAGGGACTGAGGAACTCCAAGCGGAGGCTGGAGGTGGCGGTGGCTGCCATCGGGCGGTGGCTGACTCCCAGGGTAAGCTGGTCGTCCTGGAGACTAACCCCAACCGTAAGAAGACCAAACAGAACCAGAGCAGCCCCCTGGACAGTAAGACCAAGCACCAGACCAGTCCTCTGGAGACACGCAGTAAGAAAGCGTGTCAGGGCAAGGCCTCGGTCCCTAACGGACACATCGTCATGGAAACCACCCCTCCCCCCTCCCTGCTAGCCCCACCCCCTCCCTCCACACCACTAGCCAATCCAGAGCCAGGGCGTCAGCGGCCCAAGCGAGCGTCAGCCGGCAAGTTGATGTTCATCAGACAAGCACAGCACCGGGTGCAGGCTGCCTCTAACCCTAACCACACCCACACCCTTAACCGCTCAACTACCTCAGAGTCGCCTGGCCACACCCCCGGGCATACCCCTCACAAACCATCAGAGCCTCGGCCTGACAGGGAGTGGGAAAGGGAGAAGGAGCGGGATAAAGAGAGGGCGGAGAGGAGCAGGGCGAGCTGGGCAGCGTTGGGTGAGGCACCAGAGTTCTGTCCCACCCAGCGGGAGTTCCAGGACCCCCTGGTGTACCTGGACTCTGTGCGGGAGGGGGCGGAGCCCTGCGGACTGTGTCGGGTGGTTCCCCCGGCTGACTGGCGCCCAGAGTGCAAACTGAATGATGAGATGCGCTTTGTGACCCAGGTGCAGCGCATCCACAAGCTAGGCCGTCGCTGGGGCCCTAACGTACAGAGGCTAGCCTGCATCAAGAAGCACCTCAAATCTCAGGGCATCACCATGGAAGACCCCCCACTCATCGGTGAGTCTAACTGACTGTCCATACTTTACCAGCAACACTACCCTAACACTGGTCATCAGTTAGTCTGACAGTCAGACACACTCACATAAGCTGGACAACTGTCTCAAAACGGACCTCTTTAGCAAACATCACAAAAATTGGGTATTGACATTATTGACAATCCAATAAAATGTTTGTTGCATTCCATCAACCGTATCTGGTATTTATACTGTGAGGTCAATATCAGTGTTCAGATGTGGCCTGTATGTCTGAGACAATATAACTATACCCAGCAGCTTGTCTGTCATTTTAGATTTCTCACTCAGCAGCTTGATGTGTTTTAAACAGCCTCTAGCCCAGTCAGTCTATATGGCTGAAATAAATGTTTACTGAATCGGTTTGAGAATACGGTCCAAATTTGTAGTGCTATCATACTATTGCACTGTTGGCGTGAGGAACTCAAGAATTTCGCTACACCCGCAATAACATCTGCTAAATATGTGTATGTGACCAATACAATTTGATTTGATCATTACTGTAGGAGTGTTAAACTCATGGCCATAGACCCTAACCCATCTCTCTCTCCCCAGGCAGCTGTGGGTTTAGGGTTAACTCTATCTGACCCCATCGATCTGTCTCTTCCCCCCAGGTGGCTGCGAGGTGGACCTGGCTCGGTTCTTCCAGCTGATTAATGACATGGGTGGCATGCAGCAGGTGATGGACCTGAAGAAGTGGAGTAAACTGGCTGATCTGCTGCGGATCCCCAAGTCAGCCCAGGACCGGCTGGCCAAGCTGCAGGAGTCCTACCTCCAGTACCTGCTGTCCTATGACTCTCTGTCCCTAGAGGAGCACCGGCGCCTGGAGAGGGAGGTGCTGCAGGAGAAGGAGGGCCTGGAGCGCCGCAGGGGGCCCCTGGAGGGCCACACAGAGAGGAGCCTGACCCTGCCACGCTACGAGCCCAAGAACGGGCTGGTCGGCAGTCTGGTGCAGCACAGCAACGGTCAGCTGTGCAGCCGGCTGAAGGAGCTGGACAGTCAGCAGCTCAAGGTGGGACGCCGGAGGCTGTTCTCTCAGGAAAAGAGGAATGGAGAAATGACACAGCAGGAGGAAGATGAGGAGGAGGAGAAGGGGGTTCTCAGCGACCAGCACAAGTGTATTTACAAGGTGATGCAAGGGCAACAACTTTGCACATCCTTTTTAAATTAGTGTTTTTGTTCATTACTCTCATGCTCTGCTCATGCTACAAGGCAAACTTGGTAGTGTAGCTCCAGTCTTCCTGTTTGTCTGCCTGCTCTGTTCTGTTCTAGCTGATGGAATGTAGGTCAGTGCTGAGCTGGGTGAAATGGACCCACAGACAGCAGGCCACTGCCTCTACTCAACATCGTTCTGATCTGCCTCTGTTACCCCTGCCCAGACATCGAGACACACACACA
Source organism: Oncorhynchus nerka (assembly GCF_034236695.1). NCBI lineage: Eukaryota > Metazoa > Chordata > Actinopteri > Salmoniformes > Salmonidae > Oncorhynchus > Oncorhynchus nerka. The sequence continues at coordinate 68,582,095 of NC_088399.1, read as the reverse complement.
CACACACACATACCACAGCTTCATGACCCAGATGTGATGTTGTGTTGTTTCTAACCGTCTCCTTCCTCTGAACCTGTCTGATCATGACATCTCAAACACTGTTCTAGTCTGGATTCCATTTCAATCTTTTCCCTCTTTTTCTTGTAACCAAATCCCCAACACAAGCAGACCCATGAGATGTGAGTTCAGTACAGTAACCTAGCTCTCACATAGAAGAGGGGTGAGGAGAGGGTGTATTTCAGCGGGGTATTAAGTCCAGGGACGGTACAGGCAGATTTATAGACTATCAACACCCCTCCATTCTGAGGTGTCCCGGCGAAGGTTCATATGAACTACAGTCAAGCTCTGAAACGTTCAGGACAGACATGCAGCTGCAGAGACTTGCAATACAGTGCGTGTGTTTACAGGTTACCTGGCTTTGTTTGATGCTAAAGCTGTACTGTCCTGATGTGGCTTCTCTTGTTGCAGGGGAAATCTGTATCGCTCACCAACTTCTTCAGGATAGCCAGGAACACCATGATCATGTGCTTTAACAAAGAGCCTGGGGCTGCTGAGGTCGAGGTAAGAATGGATCTAGTCTCAATCCCTACTGGCCTTCATGTAGAGGTCAGCTCACTACTGTAGCATTCCATTGACCTCCATTTATTAGTCACTGTACATTTTTGTTTTGTTCAGTATGCAGATTTATCTATCGTTTCTCCTATTTGTCTTCCTTTACAGCAAGAATACTGGAGGATAGTGGAGCAGAGGCACTGCCATGTGGCAGTGCATTATGGGAAAGTGGACACCAACACACACGGAAGTGGCTTCCCCGTGGGAAAGTCAGAGCCATTTTCTAAGTAAGAACCCAATGTCATCACACCCTAAACACAGTAATACTGTTAAAAAATAGAGTTAAAAAATATATCTCTTGACTGGCCACTGTGTAATGACTTATTCTCTCCGTTTCAGACATGGATGGAACCTCACTGTCCTCCCTAATAATTCTGGATCCATTCTGCGGCATCTTGGAGCTGTGCCCGGTGAGATATCCAACCCGTCATCCTCACCCCTGAGGCACACGTCTTTCTGAGACAATGTGATGCCTGTTGTGGTGTCTGCTATGTAAAAACTGACTTTTCTCTCCCCGTAGGGGTCACCATTCCTTGGCTGAACATTGGCATGGTCTTTTCTACCTCATGCTGGTCTCGAGACCAAAACCGCCTTCCATACATTGATTACTTACACACTGGTGCTGACTGCATTTGGTAAGTATCCCAACATGACCACCTCTGGGTCTCTCTTCCTCCTCACAGGTACATGTGTACTGTACAAGGACATTACAAAGATGTGTGGTTTTTCTAAGGTGACATGGAATACGTGATATAAAACATAATGCCATTGATAACTCTGATCAGACTTGTAATTAGCTGATCAAATTCCACCTTCATTGAACACACGCCAGTCTTTTGAAAATATGTATTGATGCCAAAGTGGCTCGCATTAAAGCTACATTTACTTACAACAAGAAATGACTGGGGGTAGCGAAAGACACCGGCGTTAGTGTGTTGTGTATTGACCTGTTATGAAGGCAATGTTTAATCTCTTTGCATTAGCCCAACTTCAATGTAATGGTAATGAAGGGTTTGAGAAAGGGCGGTGGCTCTAGACATCCACCAGCCCAACCCCTCCCTCCCCATGTGTGCTACCTGCCCATTGGTGGTGACACAGGTGAGTAGAAATGTGCTAGGAGGTTCCTGAGATGAAGGCAAGTCATAATCATCATAATTGACTGCCTGCGATCTTGAAGTATGAATGTTCCACTCATCTTTTCATTCTATCTGAATGTCCGAAAGTTACAGGAAGTGCTAATTTGGGATGCCCTAGGACAAGCATAAGTCTGTTACACTATTCCCAGAGTACTTAGTTTTCCAGTGAATCTGTTAAAAATAGGTCTCATTCTAATATGCAATCAACATCCTCCATTTGACAGATGAAACCACAGACAGACCGCTCTACCTGCAGTCTGTCTACAGGCTATGATCCCCACAGGAAAGCCACCTCTTTAGGATCTCATTCTCTCTCTCAATCTTTCTCTAACCTTTTGAGGCAGAGCGTAAGCACAGACCGACCTAACTCTGACTGTTCAAAGCTGAGGGGTTACACAGCACAGCCGATGTCCAGCATAACACACACTCTTGCATGAGCCTGATTGGTCCTCTCTCGCCCTACCAGGTATTCTATTCCTGCTGAGGAGAAGGTGAAGCTTGACAAGGTGGTTCACACACTGCTGCAGGCCAACGGGACCCCTGGGCTGGAGATGCTGGAGAAGAACATCATGATCTCTCCAGAGGTGCTTTGTCGAGAGGGTATCAAGGTCCACCGCACCGTCCAGCAGAGCGGTCAGTTCGTGGTCTGCTTCCCCGGGACCTTTGTGTCCAAGGTCTGCTGTGGCTACAGTGTCTCGGAAACTGTGCATTTTGCCACCCCCCAGTGGATGAACCTGGGATATGAGGCTGCTAAGGTGAGTCTGAAGCCGGAGCTGCCACCCTGTGGCCATTTAGAGACATAGCTCATTGTCAGCCACAGTGTCTCTATTTATTTTTGATTTAACCAGTCAAGTCAGTTAAGAACAAATTTTTACTTTACAATGACTGCCTACCACGGCCAAACCCTCCCATAACCCGCCCTATGGGACTCCAGATCACGGTTGTGATATAGCCCGGGATCGAACTAGAGTCTGTATTAACGCCTCTAGCACTGAGATGCAGTGCCTTAGACCGCTGCGCCACTCGGGAGCCCTAGCCTAACCCTGTTCCTGGAGAGCTACTGCGTCCTGTAGGTTTTGGCTTCAAATGTAATTTAGCACACCTGATTCTAATAATTAGGTGGTTGATAAGATTAATCCGGTTAGTTACAACTGGGGTTGGAGCTGAAACCTACAGGAGGGTATTGTAGCTTTCCAGGAACAGGGTTATGCAGCACTGCTCTACAGTCTATACAGGTTTTTGTTCCTGTTCATTAGTGTAGTGTCATGTGTAATCTGGTTGATACAAAAGGCTGTAGGATATTCTGTCAATGTTCTGTGTTAACGCAGTGTCTCTCTGCCTTCCCACTGTAGGACCTGAAATGCCGGCACATAGCCAAACCCTTCTCCATGGAGAAGTTACTCTACCAGATCGCCACGGCCGAATCCAAACGCGAGAACGGGCACATTCTGACTACGATCTCCGCCCTTCTCAAAGACCTCAGGTCGGTAGCCATGGAAACCGGGCACATCAAAACATGGATGCTGTCACGGCCTTGTTCCTCATCCTCTGTTGCCATGCCAGTATGATCAAAGACATAGCTCAGTCGAACTGTGCTCAAAGCCAAGTTGAAAATATCCCAAAATCTTCTGTTTCAAATACACTCCATGATTTAATGGGTGGGCTTACTGTCTACGTCAGGGCGGAAAGACCTTTAGATAGTACTGTTTGCTGTACTGAGCTTTAATCACAACGTTGTGAATTGCTGTGTTCTAAATCACTGAGTTGTTGCTCCGCTCTAATAGGAACATAGAGATGAGACAACGACAGGAACTGTACGAGGCAGGGCTTCTGTCCTCTGCCCGCTACGGAACACATGATAACAGCCTGTTGCCCGGTGATGGACGCAAGAAACCCAGGAAGTGGCTGGCGCTGGAGTCGTCAGAGAGACGCTGCCAGACTTGCCAACACCTCTGCTACCTTTCCATGGTGAGAGCTGGCCCATGGGGAATAGTGCTAGGCTTCATTTGGGTCGGGACTAGAGCTGGTACTGGGCAAGTGTGAATGTAGTTAACCACTCCATGTACGGGCGGCAGGTAACCTAGCGGATACGAGCATTGGGCCAGTAACCAAAAGGTCGCTGTTTCGAATCCATAAGCTGACTTGGTGACAAATCTGACCATGTGCTCTTGAGCAAGGCACTTAAACCCTAATTGCTCCTGTGCGTCGCTCTGGATAAGAGCGTCTGCTCAATGGTTTAAATGTAAAGATGAATTTAGTTTACCATTCCATGAAAAGATGTGTTGAGTTCTGAGTTGTGATGTCCATCCCAGGTGGTCCAGGAGAATGAGAACGTTGTCTTCTGTTTGGAGTGTGCTTTGAGATACGTGGAGAATCACAAGTCCTGCAGAGGCCTCAAGATGATGTATCGTTACGATGAGGTAAGATTCCATCCCAGCAAACCGGGAACATTCCCAGGACATTAGCTAACATTCCCATTAAGGGCTCTATTCAATTTATCACTGAAGCGTTACAGATTGCGCAATGGAAAATGATCATAACATTTCTGATTGAGCCATCGTATGGAGCATTTAACATGAATACTGTCTCTGCCGCCGTGGGAACATTGCCTTTAAATTGGGCTTTAAGGCTGAACTTCCACGATACTGTTTGAATAGAGGTATAAGTTCTAGTTCGGCTTTTATCGAACATTATGATGAAAACATTAATTAAACGAGCTTTAATCACAACGTTGTGAATTGCTGTGTTGATGTTGATTAAACGTTTGATGTTTGACGTTTGATTTAAATGTTTTTTTTAATGTTTTAAATGAAATATCCTTTGAATGTCTTCCTAACATTCACAAAAATGTTGTCCACAACATCTGTAACAACCCACACAGAACATTCCCCTAAGTTTCTTATGTTTCCAGGTAATGTAATAAATGTGTTCTGGAAACGGTCTTCCAACCAGGTGAATGTTTTATACAAAAATTGTATAATCATCAGCACAACTGGACAGTTTTTGTGTCATTAGAACTTTTTGGAACAATTTTGGTTTGCTGGGATGACCCGCTCTTATCTGGGTAGAATTGATCAGAACCTTCAACAGCGGAGTGGTGTAACGTGCAATGTTTGGATAAATATGATATTTGTTCATTTATAGTGTAGTGTTCATTATAACACACATGTTCTGTCTAATTCCTCCATTCTCTGGCTGTGCCCCCCCAGGAGCAGATTAACAGCTTGGTGAAGCAGGTGTGTGGTAAGGCCCTGGGGAAGACGACTGAGAAATGTAACGGTGCAAGCCCCATCAAACCACCACCTAAACGCGGACCCCGGAAGAGAGAGACCGTGGAGGTGTCCCTGTCCCGCCTCTCCTCTTCCCACCTGTCTCCTGCAGCCGTCACATGAGGACGTTAACACCCCCCACTGCCCCTCCATCTTAGTTTGGAGAATCACTGTTGTCCTTTTTTTAAAGAAAGAAAAAATATAATGCCCCAAATCTCCCACGCAACCTTACTATGACGAACTACCCCACCCACCCCCTTAGTATGGCAAACTTGTGAAAGCAAGCAGTCTTTTTTTGCACTAGCACGGGAAATGTTTTTTCAGTTGATTTTTTTTCTGGGGGGGGGGGGGGGTTTAGCATTAATTGAAACGTTCACAGGTAAATGCTGTGCCCCTTTCACTGCCCCTCCCCCCCCAATGTGTGCAGTCAGACCCATCGCCATCTGTCACTCAACTGTGAACAAAGGGATGAGTGGAGAAGGTGCTCCTTTTTTCATTTTATTGAAATGACGCAAGTAGAACCCAAAGTTCTCTCATCTTTAGTTTTTGAAGATTAGTTATTTTTATTCTCCTCTGCCTGCAGAAGCTCCTGTTGTTCAGGGCCTGTTGCTCCCTAACCCACGCCAGGTAGAACTTGAAAGGCAGATGTGTTTTGGCTGGCTTGTTTTATTTGGGATTTTAGCTTTGATTTTTAGATTTTGAGGAAGTCTTCTGTGTTTATTTTGTCATCGTTGTTTCCTTTTTCTTTGTTACTTGTGGAACTAGTGGTGCCGTGGGCTGTATGTCAGAAACACAGCCTGGGGTGCCGTGGCTGTATGTCAAACGGACCAAGGTGCCATGGCTGTATGTCAGAAATACAGACCTCGGTGCCGCTGGTCTCTGTCTCTGTAGTAGGAGGGAGGCCTCCTTCGCTAGCAAGTGAAAACTGTGCCTGATACTCAACAAAGAGATCCATTGTTTTTGGTGCTGTTGGTTATTATTACTGTATAACAATACAAAAGAAAGGTGGGGTGCTGGCTAACTGCTAGCCCCTTCTCCCACAGGGCGGTAGCCTCTAGGCTCTCCTCTCCCATAGGGTTAGGGTTCTCGGCTCTCCTCTTCTCGATGTGCAATCATGTTAACATTCCATTCTTCCAGTCCTACTGTTTCATCTGTATCAGTTAACATTAATTATTTTATTATTTTCTATTTTGATTGTGTTTTTGTTCTAATGTGTGAGTAGAGTCACTAGTCAAAGGGTGTGAAATGTGAAATATGGAAATCCACGTTTTGTTTTGGGGTGTGTATTTTGGGTTTTTCCCTTTTTTTCAGATGTATTATGAATTATTTTAGCAGAAGGTCCAACACAACATACATTTTTGTACATAATCCTGTAAATGTCTTTAAATACTCAAGCCTTTTCTGGGGTGAAGGAAGGAAAATGATACCATTTTAAAGGTATTACAGGAAGCAAGGGAGGAAGTGCTTGATGAAGAAAAGCCTTACGTTTCAGTTTCTTCATCTGTGTGAGTTTGATGCTTACAGGGTTGCTCTGGTTACGTGTATACATTTTAAGTGCTGCTTACATCACTAAGACAAAGATATGGAGTAGCTATGGCCCCCTAGTTTTTTTTAAAGTTTATTTTTTCTCCTTTAGCTTTACTTTTTTAAAGAAAAGGGAACATATGTTCACAAAAATGTACTGAAAATTCAACAATGTAGTAGCTCCTCATGTTGCACTGAGCTTGCCAGTGGTGGCTGACAAGGTGATCCTATTATCCAGTTTGTTGGTGGTTGTTGTCCTTTACAGAAGACTGAACTGTTTTAGGAATATTTAATGAAAACCAAGTCGGTCGTTTTCAACAAAAGTGGTTAAGTTTTTATGGCCTTACAATGTATTTTATTCAGATTTCTTTGCAATTTTCTTTTTCTACAGTATAAACTATTGCTCACGGTCTGGCAAGTTAATTTATTAGCACTGCGTCTCCATCTTTCCTTCCACTTGGAAAGAGTTCATGTTGGTTATATTGCCAGTTTTTTACTTTTGCAGTTTGTACTAAAGGTTTAATAAAAACGTACAGACAATTCACTGTCTTTTCTTTTGAACCTGCGTGTCTGTCGTTGTGGTGTTCTAAAGCTGTCATGTTACGAAACTAGTTAGCCATTCTACAAATAAGTATACTCAATGTCTAGGGGTCCAAGCCTGATACAAGTGTGTGCATTCAGTGTCAAACAAGGGTAAGTGGACAGATGTCTTTAATGTACCCAGGAAACCGTGTACTTACCAGGGTCCAGGGCGAGTTCTGTCCTGACAATCTAGACGGCCAGCCCTACCAGACCCATTTAAGTTCAAATGGTGATGGCAAAAATGGAAATATCTAATAACAAAAAGGTGTCAAACCAACACTAAGACCCAACCAGACCGAGAGGATACTTAGTCCACCTCTCACTTTGCAATAACCTGCCAATCACCCACACCTGTGAGCCATTAGCAGGCAGTGCTGGCTGCTTCAAGCAGCTGTATGATATAATCATGTTCTGAAAACATTCAGGTGTGTGCAATGGCCTCTAGTAAAGAAAATAAACTGTGAATGTACATAGCGCTCGTCTGCGGTGGCGCTGGTCAGCTGTGTTCAAAGGGTTCAGGCCGGGTTATAAATCAACAGACTAGTGGAGCGGGACTATGGAACATTGTTGTTCTATTCCAGTTTCATTTCATTCTGAAATAGCAGTACAAGGGGGTGAAATGTTTATTACCAAGTCAAGAGATGTGGGGGGAATAATACTGTAACCACAATGTTCAACATGGAATTAGTTATTTACAAAACGGATGAAAATACAGTGAACATAAATGATGCATCTCTTCTTCCATGCATCGCAACCAGTCCTCGCAGGGTTTTGGGGCAGTTCAGTGTCTTCGTTTCTACCCTGGCCCTTACGTGGCCTGTGAGCTGCTGACCTCAGTGTTTAAGTGGCTGGTTTCTGGGTGGCTGGAGCAGTGGCCTCCCTGCTAGGCCTGTGTTGGGGGGAACCTCTGTTTCGTATGATTGCACCCCGGCAGTACAGTGGATGTGGTCCTCCCTACCCCCTTCATCCTCGCTAGCCTTGGTGTCCTGCCTGTCAGTGGATGAGAGGGAGGAGAGCGTGTGTCTTAGCTCAGCCTGGGTGGGAACCTGCAGTGTGATCTCTGTGGTTAACGACTCCACGTCTGGACCTGAGAGACAGAGGAGGGACGTTTTGTGCAGTGCCCGAGAACTAATCGAAGTATGAAGTTGCTGTTTACTGTGCATGTTTGTTTACATGTGTGTCTGTGTCATACCCAGCATGGGCGAGGCAACGCTGTTGTCCTCTCCCCCAGAGTGGAGGAAGACGTCAAGGCTCTCATGGTCGGACATGTCCGCCAGGTCCATCTGCTCCAGCATGTCTACGTTCACCTCCATGGATGAAAAGCTGCCTATTGGCCCTGAGCAGCAAGACACAGGTGTTAGTCACCAACGCATACAGCAATTCACCAAGAATGCAATGGCAAGGGGCTGAGTCCAGGAAGAGCCTCGAAGCCTTTTTGTTTTAAAACTCCAAACAAATAAAAAGCCAAAATAATTTACTGCTTTCGGCAAATATTTCTATTTGAACCCGCAACAGAATCTTGCATGCTAGCTAACTGCCTATTCTTCAAACCTTCAGATTATTCAAACCCAACCTTCAAGAAATCATGTTCCGTTAAAAGAGCTGATCTTCATCTGAAAAATGGTTTTAATCAATCCTCACTGACTTGCCAGAATCCCTGAAATTGTTCCAGGTTTAAATCTGTAGGGTTCTATCCTGTCTGAAGTTATTCCAGGCGGTGTCTGTATGGTTCTATCCTGTCTAAATTGATTCCAGCCTGGTGTCTAGGGTTCTATCCTGTCTGAAGTTATTCCAGGCGGTGTCTGTATGGTTCTATCCTGTCGTAAATGATTCCAGGCGGTGTCTGTATGGTTCTATCCTGTCTGAAGTTATTCCAGTTTTGTGTCTGTTGAATCATTGTCCTGGATTCATCACCTTGCAGGAACAGTATCTGTTGTAACACTGGTGTTATCACGCGTTACAAACACACAGTACACTGTGAGGGATGATTGACAGCTGAGGCGGCATACCTCAAGGATACGAGGAGAGCAGGGCAGGACAGCAGGGTGGGGCAGAGTAAAGAGAGGGAATTGTTACTAGCCAGCCACGCAGTCACGCACACACAACCGGTGCTTTTCCAATGAGACTTACCCCCACACCAGTGAGTCGCCAGTGTTTTATCTTAATGTTAGCTGTTTTTTTCCCATCAACAGTGTGACACTAAAGACTTGTGGTGAGCAAAATCAACAATGTCTTGATAATTCAAATCTTTTTTGAGAAGGTGCAGGTCTGCCGGAGCCATGGCCCAGTGTAAACCAGATTCCGGCCCATGTAGATCGAAACAAAGTGTGAACCTTTTGGGTAAAACACGGGTAAATCCTTATTGGAAATGCACCAGTACACACACACACACCATCTGTCACTGTGATCATACTTTTCCATTGAAGATAAGGCGTTAAGGTGGGACTCTCTCACCTCTCCTCTCACTGATCTGCAGGTAGCCGGTGGACTGGTACTGATCCATGTCTTGCTGGAATGCCTCTTCAAAGAACTTCTGCCTCTCCTTCAGATTCACCAGGGCAGGCTCCACCTCCTTCAGCTTAAACTGGCTAGACTCCACCTCCTTTGGCTTCACCTGGGGAGGATCCGCCTCCTTTAACTTAACCTGGGCAGGCTCCGCCTCGTTCACCTGGGGTGGCACCTTATCCGCTACACAGGGCCGAGATATTGTCATTTAAATCTCAATAGCATTTCTGGGTAAAAATGAAGTACATTTTCAATAAAAATGATCAAAAAGAAACTACTTCTTAGCAAAGAACAATTTCTCACAAGAATTTTGCTAGGACATTCTGGGAGTGGTCTGAGTGGGGAGGGGAAAACTGAAAACTAGCTGTTATTGGCAGAGAGATTTGGACCTGGTCTGTATTGGTCTAGTCACTAGGCAGGCCAAAACTCCATCCCATCAAAACAGGCAAACATTTCAGGTGGTCTTTTCAAACAGCTCATACATTGAAAGGTCATTATCATAATTTTCTCAATTTCACAGTGTCATTCCAACCGCATAGTGTGGAAATATATATAAAACACAAGAAAATCACGTGTTTGCCTGCACTGGGCTTTTAACAGCTAAACTCAAATAACAATTAAATATTACCGGCATTGATTACAGGTGGTTACTAGCGTGGATTACAGGTGTGTACATCATCCCATATACACTATTGTAGCTCTGTTGCATGAAATAATTGGATACAAAATGCTGTGATATCAGATGCCCTAGAGCTTGGGCCTTTGAAAAGAAACTGACTGTCTGTGTCTGGACGATGACAGAGCCTACTGACCATCTCTGTCGGTCTGGATGATGACAGAGCCTGGAGATTTCAGACGACACAGTGTCACTTCAGCTGTTTCTCTCAGACGGGGAGAGTCCGTTATATAAGAACGATCTAAGTCACGAAAGGGAGAGAGGGACTGGGACGGCTAGAGTGGGAGAAAGAGAGCGGGTACAGTTGACGTCCCCATTATCAGCGGCTGTCCCCAGTCTCTCTCCCCCTTTCTTTCTTTAGCTTCCCCTCTTTCTCTCCATCACTCACTGTTGCCCTTCCACTCTTTATCTTTGTATGTGTGCTGCTGAGTGTGGTTGGTGTGCGTGTGTGTACAGAGTGTCTGTGATTTTTTGTGTGTGTGTTTGTGTGCCTGTGTACGTGCATAAGTGTGTTTGTGTTGTGCTTTTCTTTGAAGATGAATTAAAGGTAGTGGGGTTCCTAGGGGACTCCAGTGTGTTTTCATTACTGTGGTTAGTTGGCTTTGACTTTGTTTACCCTGAGAAATAAAAATAAAGATTTTCTGCCCCTGTAGAATGTGTCTCCACTCGACTTGACATAGTAAAAGTGCACATGTTGTAAATATGAAATTAGTCATATATACTGTGCCAAGATGATTGAATCACGTCCCGGACCTGCTGTTTTTGACCCTCTCTCTCTCTCCTCTTTAGGTTTTTTCTAGGGTCCTTTCTTCTATATCTGCATTGCTTGTTGTTTGGGGTTTTAGGCTGGGTTTCTGTATAAGCACTTTGTGGCATCTGCTGATGTAAAAAGGGCATAATAAATACTTTTGAATGATTTCTCATGTATGTGCTATCAAATAAAATATTTGTATGTTGACTGATGAAGAAATCTGTATTTATAGACATTAGTATTTCATCCAAACATGTTCCAACCATACCAATAAACAGGTGTGTGGGTATTACTACATAACTCCTAATGGGTTGTAATCAGAATGGATGACCAAGGTTCACTTATAAAGCACACAGTGCATTCGGAAAGTATTCAGACCCCTTGAATTTTTACACATTTTGTTAATAAATCCTCTTAGAGCCCCCCATCCCGGATCCGGGATCGTGACTACGGCTCAAGCTCATTACCATAACGCACAATGCGAAAAAATATTCCTAAAAATATTTAACCTCCACACATTAACAAGTCCAATAGCTCAAATGAAAGATAAACATCTTGTTAATCTACCCAGCAAGTCAGATTTCTAAAATGTTTTACGGCGAAAACATAGCACATATTTATATTAGATCACCACCGAAACAAAAAGGCAAGCGGCGGCCATTTTGTTCCAGAAAAAATAAAATTTTAAAGTAGGATTAAAAAATAAATAATTCACTAACCTTTTGAAAATCTTCATCAGATGACAGTAATATTACATGTTACACAGTACATTTAATTTTTTTTCAATAATATGCTATTTATATCCATAAATCTCGGTTGACGACATTTAAAAAAAAAACATGCTACTCAAATGTCAGGAGAAATGATGATAACTCCGACAGATAACGTCAGATAACAAGCAATAAACATGACTAAATATACATGTTCTACATATATTTACAAAGATACACTTCTTCTTAATGCAACCGCTGTATTACATTTATTTTTAACGTTACAGACATCGTTCACTTGGCTATACTAGGAGTCGGCGCTCAGATATTAGCAGTACGTTTGGAGTCCACAGAAACCCAAAATAACCACATAAATATTCCCTTACCTTTGATGTTCTTCCATCAGAAGACGTAGAAGGAGTCATACTTACCCAATAAATCGTTTGGTTTCACGTTGCGTGTCCCTGTATTAGCATATGCTAACAGCTTCAGCTGAAATGCATCAAAAATGACTTCTGGTCCAGCACTCTTGCGCAACAAAACTTCCAATTTACATATTATATGTCGATTAAACTGGTCAAACGATGTGCAAAATTGAGCTTTATGCTGTTGTTAGCATGTAGAACCAAGGACAGCGCTAACAGACAAACCGGCTTCAAATACTGGATGTTGGAAAAAAGACGTCCCTAATCGGACACGCTATAGAGTGCCTGGTTTTCAGAGGGACACGAGCAATTTCGCGCGCCAAAGGTGCAGGGCTCGTGGGATTCTCACAGTGAACTCGCCATTTGAAAGCAGGCATTGCGCTGAACAGATAGAGACTCTCCTTGGAGCTGTGGCTGCCTGGAAAGGGTGGGGGCCATGACTTCAAAGTTGACCCAACTTTTCTCATGACAAGAGAGACTTTGGGAGAAAGGCTGCCCTGGGAGTTCTGCTTTACATACAGACATAATTTAAACGGTTTTAGAAACGTTAGAGTGTTTTCTATTCAATAATAATTTTTATATACATATATTATATATTAGCAATTTTGGGGAAAAATATTTTCAGTTTACTGCACTCCAACAGGGGCAGTATAGAGGGAGAGTTCTAAAGAGGTTTTAAATCTAAAATGGATTTAATTGTTTTTTTCCCCTCATCAATCTACACACAATGCCCCATAATGACACAGAAAAAACAGGTTTTTAGAAAGGTTTGCGAATGTATTGAAAAAAAAAATTTAAACGGAAAATATGACATTTACATAAGTATTGAGACCTTTTACTCAGTACGTTGCTGAGGCACCTTTGGCAGAGATTACAGCCTCAAGTCTTAGGTGTGACGCTACGAGCTTGGCACACCTATATTTGGGTAGCTTCTCCCAATCTTCTCTGCAGATCCTCTGAAGCTCTGTCAGGTTGGTTGGAGAGCGTCGCAGCACAGCTATTTTCAGGTCTCTCCAGAGATGTACGATCAGGTTCATGTCCGGGCTCTGGCTGGGCCACTCAAAGAGAGTCAGAGACTTGTCCCGAAGCCACTCCTGCGTTGTCTTGGCTGTGTGCTTAGGGTCGCTGTCCTGTTGGAAGGTGAACCTTCGCCCCAGTCTGAGGTCCTGAGCGCTCTGGAGCAGAATTTCATCAAGGATCTCATTGTTCTTTGCGTCGTTTATCTTTCCTTTGATCCTGATTAGTCTCCCAGTCCCTGCCGCTGAAAAACATCCCACAGCATGATGCTGCCACCACCATGCTTCACAGTAGGGATGGTTCCAGGTTTCCTCCAGATGTGACGCATGGCATTCAGACCAAGGAGTTCAATTTTGGTTTAATCAGACCAGAGCATTTTGTTTCTCATGGTCTGAGTCCTTTTGGAAAACTCAAAGCGGGCTGTCATGTGCCTTTTACTGAGGAGTGGCTTCCGTCTAGCCACTCTACCATAAAGGCCTGATTGGTGGAGTGCTGCAGAGATGTTTGCACTTCTGGGTTCTTCCATCTCCACAAAGAAACTCTGAAGCTCTGTCAGAGTGACCATCGGGTTCTTGGTCACCTCCCCGGCCAAGGCCCTTCCCCCCAATTGCTCAGTTTGGCCAGGAGGGTAGCTCTAGGAAGAGTCTTGGTGGTTCCAAACTTCTTCAATTTAAGAATGATGGAGGCCACTGTGTTCTTGGGGACCTTCAATGCGGAAGACATTTTTGAGTACCCTTCCCCAGATCTGTGTCTCAACACAATCCGGTCTCAGAGCTCTGCAGACAATTCCTTCGACATCATGGCTTGGTTTTTGCTCTGTCAACTGTGGGATCTTATATAAACAGATTTGTGCTTTTCCAAATCATGTCCAATCAATTAAATGTACCACCGGTGGACTCCAATCAAGTTGTAGAAACAAGGATGATCAACGGAAACAGGATGCACCTGATCTTAATTTCGAGTCTCACAGCAAACGGTCTGAATACTTACGTAAATATGTTTTTTAAAAGTTTTTTTTAAAACATTTGCAAATATTTCTAAAAACCTGTTTTCGCTTTGTCATGATGGGGTATTGTGTGTAGATTGAGGGAAAACATTAATTTAATCAATTTTAGAATACGGCTGTAATGTAAAAAAATATGAAAAGGTCAATGGGTCTGAATACTTTCCGAAGGCACTGTATAAGCAGTAAAATTATATTAGTATTCTGTGAGAGGGTTTTGGCTGGGCCTCTATGAAACTGGACATCATTATCTGATTGCAGGTCTCCATTTAGAGTGTTGCCAGACTACACAATCGAGCTGTCTCGTCCAGCCCAATAGTGGAAAGTAGGCTAACGCAAGCACATCCCACCACAGAGACAACAGATTAGCAATAAACACCATTCACGAGGACACATTACACACAATACAGAACAATGCTGTCAATTTCCCTCCCTTATTCTTCTGAAACGCATCAGCTCAAATTATTGTCTATTATTAGATTTTTTTAAATGCATATAAATAATGCATATAATTTGGTTCTTATAAACTCAAAGGAAGGATTGTCTACTCTGAAATTCATTTGTTATGCATGGTTAAAAAGGAGATATACCAGTGGCCTGATGAACCTCACATTCTTGACAGTTGTAGCAGTGCATTTATGCAATGTTACTTTTAGATTGCAGGTATCTTTCTCACAAGTGTTCAGATTTAAAGCAAGGCAGTAGCCAACATGAAAATAACTTACGCTGTTAATAGTAGCGAGTTAGAAGTAAAGGATCAGTAAGCAGTAGTGGAGAGTTAGAAGTAAAGGATCAGTAAGCAGTAGTGGAGAGTTAGAAGTAAAGGATCAGTAAGTAGTAGTGGAGAGTTAGAAGGAGAGGATCAGTAAGCAGTAGTGGAGAGTTAGAAGTAAAGGATCAGTAAGTAGTAGTGGAGAGTTAGAAGTAAAGGATCAGTAAGTAGTAGTGGAGAGTTAGAAGTAAAGGATCAGTAAGCAGTAGTGGAGAGTTAGAAGTAAAGGATCAGTAAGTAGTGGAGAGTAGTAAAGGATCAGTAAGTAGTTAGAAGTAAAGGATCAGTAAGCAGTAGTGGAGAGTTAGAAGTAAAGGATCAGTAAGCAGTAGTGGAGAGTTAGAAGGAGAGGATCAGTAAGCAGTAGTGGAGAGTTAGAAGTAAAGGATCAGTAAGTAGTAGTGGAGAGTTAGAAGTAAAGGATCAGTAAGCAGTAGTGGAGAGTTAGAAGTAAAGGATCAGTAAGTAGTAGTGGAGAGTTAGAAGTAAAGGATCAGTAAGTAGTAGTGGAGAGTTAGAAGTAAAGGATCAGTAAGCAGTAGTGGAGAGTTAGAAGTAAAGGATCAGTAAGCAGTAGTGGAGAGTTAGAAGTAAAGGATCAGTAAGCAGTAGTGGAGAGTTAGAAGTCAAGGATCCGTAAGCAGTAGTGGAGAGTTAGAAGTAAAGGATCAGTAAGCAGTAGTGGAGAGTTAGAAGTAAAGGATCAGTAAGCAGTAGTGGAGAGTTAGAAGTAAAGGATCAGTAAGCAGTAGTGGAGAGTTAGAAGTAAAGGATCAGTAAGCAGTAGTGGAGAGTTAGAAGTAAAGGATCAGTAAGTAGTAGTGGAGAGTTAGAAGTAAAGGATCAGTAAGTAGTAGTGGAGAGTTAGAAGGAGAGGATCAGTAAGCAGTAGTGGAGAGTTAGAAGTAAAGGATCAGTAAGCAGTAGTGGAGAGTTAGAAGTAAAGGATCAGTAAGCAGTAGTGGAGAGTTAGAAGTAAAGGATCAGTAAGCAGTAGTGGAGAGTTAGAAGTAAAGGATCAGTAAGTAGTAGTGGAGAGTTAGAAGTAAAGGATCAGTAAGTAGTAGTGGAGAGTTAGAAGGAGAGGATCAGTAAGCAGTAGTGGAGAGTTAGAAGTAAAGGATCAGTAAGCAGTAGTGGAGAGTTAGAAGTAAAGGATCAGTAAGTAGTAGTGGAGAGTTAGAAGTAAAGGATCAGTAAGTAGTAGTGGAGAGTTAGAAGTAAAGGATCAGTAAGTAGTAGTGGAGAGTTAGAAGGAGAGGATCAGTAAGCAGTAGTGGAGAGTTAGAAGTAAAGGATCAGTAAGCAGTAGTGGAGAGTTAGAAGTAAAGGATCAGTAAGTAGTAGTGGAGAGTTAGAAGTAAAGGATCAGTAAGCAGTAGTGGAGAGTTAGAAGTAAAGGATCAGTAAGCAGTAGTGGAGAGTTAGAAGTAAAGGATCAGTAAGCAGTAGTGGAGAGTTAGAAGTAAAGGATCAGTAAGTAGTAGTGGAGAGTTAGGAGTAAAGGATCAGTAAGCAGTAGTGGAGAGTTAGAAGTAAAGGATCAGTAAGTAGTAGTGGAGAGTTAGAAGTAAAGGATCAGTAAGTAGTAGTGGAGAGTTAGAAGGAGAGGATCAGTAAGCAGTAGTGGAGAGTTAGAAGTAAAGGATCAGTAAGCAGTAGTGGAGAGTTAGAAGTAAAGGATCAGTAAGTAGTAGTGGAGAGTTAGAAGTAAAGGATCAGTAAGCAGTAGTGGAGAGTTAGAAGTAAAGGATCAGTAAGCAGTAGTGGAGAGTTAGAAGTAAAGGATCAGTAAGTAGTAGTGGAGAGTTAGAAGGAGAGGATCAGTAAGCAGTAGTGGAGAGTTAGAAGGAGAGGATCAGTAAGCAGTAGTGGAGAGTTAGAAATAAAGGATCAGTAAGCAGTAGTGGAGAGTTTGTATGGGTTAGGGTTAGTGATTGAGGCTGGAGTTGAACTGGGATGTGGACATAAAGCTTGGGTTAAGGTTAGGGTCATGGTTGAGGCTTGGGTTAAACTGGGATGTGGGCATGAAGCTACTGTAGGGTTAGAGTTGTGGTTGAGACAAGGGTTAGGGTTGAACCGGGATGTGGACATGAACCTAGTGTTGGGGGTGTGGTTGAGACAAGGGTTAGGGTTGAACCAGGATGTGGACATGAAGCTAGGGTTAGGATTAGGCTGAAGGTTAGGGTTAGGATTGAAGCTAGGGTTAAACTGTGATGTGGATATGAAACTAGGGTTAAGATTAGGGATAGCATCATGCTCATCTGTGCCTTTCTGGCACACATGATTAATTACATTCATGTATCGAGCGCCTCATGACAAAGTGAACTGATGGTGAGCAGCTCATGACAAATGGAACTGATTAATGACTGTGAGGGGGGCGCCAGAACGACAAGACCACTCTGTCTTTGTTTGCTTTGTTTAATAGCTTCATTTGCATCCAGCGTACATGTGCTATAATGATTATGGCAAAGCAAACACACACACACACACACACACACACACACACACACACACACACACACACACACACACACACACACACACACACACACACACACACACACACACACACACACACACACACACACACACACACACACACACACACACACACACACAGAGGAGTTTCCACTACAGTACTCACGGGAACACAGTGCCCAGGCTATCTGCATTCTACTTTAGTTTGTGCAGACAAGAAAAGCGTAGGAGTGGGAACCTGGGGGCAAACTGAGTCACTGTACTGCTGTCAGGCCCACTCAACATCCTAGAGAGAGAGCTGGCAGAGTCAAATTAACAACACTCTATTAGAGCACTAAGCATTATATCTACCAAACACTATATATATATATTAGAGCACTAACCGTTACATCTACCAAGAACTATATCTATTAAAGCAACAAGCATTATATCTACCAAGAACTATGTCTATTCGAGCAATGAGCATTACAGTGAGGGAAAAAAGTATTTGATCCCCTGCTGATTTTGTACGTTTGCCCACTGACAAAGAAATGATCAGTCTGTAATTTTAATGGTAGGTTTATTTGAACAGTGAGAGACAGAATAACAACAACAAAATCCAGAAAAATGCATGTCAAAAATGTTACATTTATTTGCATTTTAATGAGGGAAATAAGTATTTGACCCCCTCTCAATCAGAAAGATTTCTGGCTCCCAGGTGTCTTTTATACAGGTAACGAGCTGAGATTAGGAGCACCCTCTTAAAGGGACTGCTCCTAATCTAAGATTGTTACCTGTATAAAAGACACCTGTCCACAGAATCAATCAATCAATCAGATTCCAAACTCTCCACCATGGCCAAGACCAAAGAGCTCTCCAAGGATGTCAGGGACAAGATTGTAGACCTACACAAGGCTGGAATGGGCTACAAGACCATCGCCAAGCAGCTTGGTGAGAAGGTGACAACAGTTGGTGCGATTATTCGCAAATGGAAGAAACACAAAAGAACTGTCAATCTCCATCGGCCTCGGGCTCCATGCAAGATCTCACCTCGTCGAGTTACAATGATCATGAGAACGGTGAGGAATCAGCCCAGAACTACACGGGAAGATCTTGTTAATGATCTCAAGGCAGCTGGGACCATAGTCACCAAGAAAACAATTGGTAACACACTACGCCCTGAAGGACTGAAATCCTGCAGCGCACACAAGGACCCCCCTGCTCAAGAAAGCACATATACATGCCCGTCTGAAGTTTGACAATGAACATCTGAATGATTCAGAGGACAACTGGGTGAAAGTGTTGTGGTCAGATGAGACCAAAATGGAGCTCTTTGGCATTAACTCAACTCGCCGTGTTTGGAGTAGGAGGAATGCTGCCTATGACCCCAAAAACACCATCCCCACCGTCAAACATGGAGGTGGAAACATTATGCTTTGTGGGTGTTTTTTCTGATAAGGGGACAGGACAACTTCGCCGCATCAAAGGGACGATGGACGGGGCCATGTACGTCAGATCTTGGGTGAGAACCTCCTTCCCTCAGCCAGGGCATTGAAAATGGGTCTTGAATGGGTATTCCAGCATGACAATGACCCAAAACACATGGCCAAGGCAACAAAGGAGTGGCTCAAGAAGAAGCACATTAAGGTCCTGGAGTGGCCTAGCCAGTCTCCAGACCTTAATCCCATAGAAAATCTGTGGAGGAGGCTGAAGGTTTGAGTTGCCAAACGTCAGCCTCGAAACCTTAATGACTTGGAGAAGATCTGCAAAGAGGAGTGGGACAAAATCCCCCCTGAGATGTGTGCAAACCTGGTGGCCAACTACAAGAAACGTCTGACCTCTGTGATTGCCAACAAGGGTTTTGCCACCAAGGACTAAGTCATGTTTTGCAGAGGGGTCAAATACTTATTTCCCTCATTAAAATGCTAATCAATTTTAACATTTTTGACATGCATTTTTCTGGATTTTTTAGTTGTTATTCTCTCTCACTGTTCAAATAAACCTACCATTACAATTATAGACGGATCATTTCTTTATCAGTGGGCAAACACACAAAATCAGCAGGGGATCAAATACTTTTTTCCCTCACTGTATATCTACCAAATACTATATATATTAGAGCACTAACCATTATATCTACCAAGAACTATATCTATTAGAGCACTAAGCATTATATCTACCAAGAACTATATCTATTAGAGCACTAAGCATTATATCTACCAAGCACTATACTATATACACTATATTAGAGCACTAAGCATTATATCTACCAAGCACTATATCTATTAGAGCACTAAGCATTATATCTACCAAGAACTATATCTATTAGAGCACTAAGCCTTATATCTACCAAGCACTATATCTATTAGAGCACTAAGCATTATATCTACCAAGCACTATATCTATTAGAGCACTAAGCATTCACTGCCATTAAACTATCTAATGTTCATTTTCAACCGCTTACTCACTTCATTGCTGGACCTGTCAGTGTTCTATGTCAGCAAACTAATTTAAACCAATGAGGCAACTGTAAACCAATGGTGGCTTATTTCTGTGACCAACACATATATTGTCATAGACTCCAGTGATGGTTTATCTCATAGTATCTCCTATTTTAAACACATTTATGGACAATGAATAGATTGTGCAAGATGGACCTCTTCCTCCTCCTCCTTCTTCTCCTCCTCCATCTTGCAGCATTCTCAAGCCCGATGGACAATCAGCACTAACCCTGAGTGGGAGAGAGAACCATGAGTAGGGAACATCACTGCCAAATCAGCAAGTAACCAAGCAACCAGTACAAAGTAGTACCACACAGTATATTACTGGTAATATTCCACTGTTTCCAACTTCTTAGTCTGTTAAAACTCCTTGCACTGCAACACATTCCAATGTGTCACCTTCTCCTAAGTAAGCATTTCACTGTTAGTTTATACCTGTTGTTTATAAAGCATGTTACAAATTTGATTTGGTTTGATCCTTCCTTACTGACCCAATACCTATCTGGCTGCGTTTACACAGGCAGCCCAATTCTGATATTTTTGTCCACTAAGAACATTTGACATCAGATCTTTTCCAAAGCTAAACTGATTGGTCAAAAGATCAATTAGTGAAAAAGATCAGAATTGGGCTGCTTGGAAGGGCCTCCCTAGTGGCGCAGCGGCCTAATGCACTGCATCACAGTTCTTGAGGTGTCACTACAGACCCGGGTTCGATCCTGGGCTGTGTCACTGCCGGCTGTGACCGGGAGACCCATGTGGCAGTGCACAATTCTCTAGGTTATTGGAGGGTTTGACGGCTGTGATGTCCTTACTCGAACGACAGGGTGGGTGCATGCATGCTGATACGGTCGCCAGGTTTCATTGGCATGGCTGGTTAAGAGAGCAGTGTGTCAAGCCTCAGCCTCTGTGTGAGTCTCCTCCCTAACCAAGCAGACAGTAGATTAGAGCTTCTCTGTATATGCCATTACCTTGCAGTATCACCATTTAAGATGATACTTCAGATGATACTTAGTTTTACTGGAAAACAAACTCACACACAAGTTATGTGGTGATCACTAAATCATCTCTGGAGAGCCCGGTCGAAGCAAGAGGCAATATGGTTCTACAACAGTCTTTTAGAAGATGATCAATGATAGTTAATCTCATCCCAGTGTTCATCTCTCGTGTACAGTTGAAGTCGGAAGTTTACAAACACCTGAGCCAAATACATTTAAACTCAGTTTTTCACAATTCCTGACATTTAATCAGAGTAAAAATTCCCTGTCTTCGGTCAGTTAGGATCACCACTTTATTTTAAAAATGTGGAATAATAGTAGAGGGAATGATTTATTTCAGATTTTATTTCTTTCATCACATTCCCAGTTGGTCAGAAGTTTACATACACTCAATTAGTATTTGGTAGCATTGCCTTTAAATTTTTTAACTTGGGTCAAATGTTTCCGGTAGCCTTCCACAAGCTTCCCACGATAAATTGGGTGAATTTTGGCCCATTCCTTCTAACAGAGATGGTGTAACTGAATCAGGTTTGTAGGCCTCCTTGCTCACACACACCTTTTTAGTTCTGCCCACAGATTTTCTATGGGATTGAGGTCAGGGCTTTGTGATGGCCACTCCAATACCTTGACATTGTTGTTCTTAAGCATTTTGCCAGAACTTTGGGAGAATGCTTGGGGTCATTGTCCATTTGGAAGACCCATTTGCGACCAAGCTTTAACTTCCTGACTGATGTCTTGAGATGTTGCTTCAATATATCCACATAATTGTCCTTCCTCGTGATGCCATCTATTTTGTGAAGTGCATCAGTACCTCCTGCAGCAAAGCACCCCCATCCCAAATGTGCTTCACGGTTTGGATGGTGTTCTTCAGCTTGCAAGCCTCCACCTTTTTCCTCCAAACTTAACGATGGTCATTATGGTCAAACAGTTCTATTTTTGTTTCATCAGACCAGAGGACATTTCTCCAAAAAGTACGATCTTTGTCCCCATGTGCAGTTGCAAACCGTAGTCTGGCTTTTTTATGTCGGTTTTGGAGCAGGGGCTTCTTCCTTGCTGAGCGGCCTTTCAGGTTATGTCGATATAGGACTTGTTTTACTGTGGATATAGATAGTTTTGTACCTGTTTCCTCCAGCATCTTCACAAGGGCCTTTGCTGTTGTTCTGGGATTGATTTTCACTTTTCGCACCAAAGTACGTTCATCTCTAGGAGACAGAACGCGTCTCCTTCCTGAACGGTATGACGGCTGCGTGGTCCCATGGTGTTTATACTTGCGTACAGATGAACGTGGTACCTTCAGGCATTTGGAAATTGCTCCCAAGCATGGACCAGACTTGTGGAGGTCTACAATTATTTTTTCGAGGTCTTGGCTGATTTCTTTTGATTTTCCCATGACGTCAAGCAAAGAGGCACTGAGTTTGAAGGTAGGCCTTGAAATACATCCACAGGTACACTTCCAGTTGACTCAAATGATATCAATTAACCTATCAGAAGCTTCTAAAGCCATGACATCATTTTCTGGAATTTTCCAAGCTGTTTAAAGGCACAGTCAACTTAGTTTATGTAAACTTCTGACCCACTGGAATTGTGATACAGTGAATGATAAGTGAAATAATCTGTCCAGAAACAATTGTTGGAAAGATTACTCGTGTCATGCACAACGTAGATGTCCTAACCGACTTGCCAATACTATAGTTTGTTAACAAGAAATTTGTGGAGTGGTTGAAAAATTTGTTTTAATGACTCCATCCTAAGTGTATGTAAACTTCCGACTTCAACTGTATGTATGCATAACTGGTACCATAGAATCTATCGGGAAGGAATGGGATGCGCGGGATAACGAGAAGCAATAGTTTTTTTTCGTTTTTTTGGTTGTCACTGGTTATTTGGAAAAATCACGATTTTACAGGTGTTGGTATTTTTCGAATTTCGTAAGGGGAGGGGACATTAACTTGCAAAGAGAGAGGATGGAGCTACAGTTCTGCACCTCGTTCTAGCATATTTTCATCTCTTCTCTTCACACGTATGGACCCAGAACTTAATCAAGCAGCTGGCCAATTATGTGGGACTTTATTTCTGGGTTAACCAAGACTAACCCAGTGTACAGTATACATCTCTAACCCTAACCCAGTGTAGACATCGTGCCAACCCAGTGTAGGCATCATGCCATTCGTCAGGTGTGCCAACATCTGTCAAATAGGCTAAAATACTCCAGACTGCAGTAACTAATTTCATAACATTTCCTCGTATTACTAGCCTTGTGAGGACTTCTGATACCAACAAGGATAGTAAAAACCAAACCACACACATACACACAAGCGCACATGCCACATGCACACACAACCACACCGTAAACAATGCTTTGGGGGCAACCTTTAATTCCTTCAATATACAGTTGCTTCTTCTTTAATTTTCTCTCTTTGGCTTTGCTAATGTTGTTGGTTCCCTCTGGCTTTCATCATAGAGGGCTATTCAGAGCCACCAGCTAATGTTCCCTCTCCTCTACAGCACTGTTATTGTGAAGCTTTTCAATAGATTACAGAGACCAATGTTCAATGTCCTGTCCTTTCTTCCTGTCCTGTTCTATACTGCCCTGTCCTACCTCCGTCCTGTCCCATCTTTTTCCTGTCCTGTCCTTTCTTAGCTCTGTCCTGTCCCATCTCTTTCTTAAACACTGTCAAACCATTCCATCGAAACCATCCAATATTCTGCTTTCAAAATGTGTGGCTGTGTTAACAGACCATGGAACATGAATGTTCTGAGACATACAAAGGGGATGGATGGATGGATGGATGGGTGGATGGATGGAAGGGGATAGCGAGGAGGGAGTTGAACATGGTGGTGGAGAGGTGGAGGAGGGAGTGGTGGATGAGGGAGTGGTGGAGGAGGGGGATGGATGGGTGGATGGATGGAAGGAGATAGGGAGCGGTGGAGGGGGGGATGGATGGATGGGTGGATGGATGGAAGGAGATAGGGAGCGGTGGAGGGGGGATGGATGGATGGATGGATAGATGGAAGGAGATAGGGAGCGGTGGAGGGGGATGGATGGATGGATGGATAGATGGAAGGAGATAGGGAGCGGTGGAGGGGGATGGATGGATGGATAGATGGAAGGAGATAGGGAGCGGTGGAGGGGGATGGATGGATGGATGGATAGATGGAAGGAGATAGGGAGCGGTGGAGGGGGATGGATGATAGATGGAAGGAGATAGGGAGCGGTGGAGGGGGGGGGATGGATGGATGGAAGGAGATAGGGAGCGGTGGAGAGGGGATGGATGGATGGATGGATGATAGATGGAAGGGCAGAAGGGGAAGGGATGTGGGGGGTTCAATAATAATGAAAGCAATAAAAAGCTTTCATTCTCTGTGTGTGTGTGTGTGTGTGTGTGTGTGTGTGTGTGTGTGTGTGTGTGTGTGTGTGTGTGTGTGTGTGTGTGTGTGTGTGTGTGTGTGTGTGCGCGCGCATGCCCACACTGAGCTGTCACAATAAGTCACATCACCCATCAATCACTGGTAGTTACAGCACCAATAATTTCCATCCCAGACGTTTTGTTATTCATTAATAACATACGTATCTTAGTATTACTGTGTGTTCAGTTGTGGTTGAAGGCTTGCATCTTATCCTCTTCACTCCAAATGTTTGACATCAAATAATGTTGATATGAATTCCGTGCGCGCTTGAAACTAAATCCATACGTTTGAATCTAAATCCAACCCGTTTAAAGATTCATCTACTGCCACCAAAGAATGACTACATTTTTGTGACAACTGTGACCATTATCAAAGTTCAGATAAAAAAAATTGAAAAGAAAACCAGATAAAAAAAGGCTACCAGGAAAAAGAAGAAGCATATCTACAAATATTACAACTATCTAATAATCATGCATGGATCAACATCTGCGATTCCACCATACATTAGCATGTAGACATTATGACACAAACAGAAAACAATAAAGAAATAAACCAATACAAGCGGGTGTCAGTACCATAGAAATATAATTCTAGCGCTGTATTATATGCATATATACTGTGCGTATATCTATGGTGGATACCTACAGCTATTCCTCTGGCTGCCGTCCATGGATCCTGGAGAAGAAGACATCCCAGCGGTGTTGTCGATCAGAGCCAGAGGAAAGGGAGAGGAGGGCAGGATGGGCTGTGGACAGGGTGAGGCGGCAAAGAGAGGCGATGTTACCAACTCTCAATCACAGCACCGTCTGTCTCCCTCTGCACTCATCCTAAGAGGCTGCTTAAACCACTATCTCACACACACAGTCATGCACATATACAGTATTATACACACACACTCTCACACACAGGAGTACGGCAGTAACGTTCTCCCCCACACTGGCTGTCTGAAAGGGTCGAGCTGCTGCCTGCAGGCTGAATGGTCTGGCTGTGGAGACAGAGAGGCTTCAGCACGGCTAGGAGCTGGGGATGGACCAATCTCATGGCTAGGAGTTGGGAATGGACCAATCACAAGGCTAGGAGCTGGGAATGTACCAGTCACTCTGCTAAGAGCTGTGCATGTACCAATCATACAGCTAAGAGCTGGGAATGTACCAATCACATGGCTAAGAGCTGGGAATGTACCAATCACATGGCTAAGAGCCACAGTCATAGAGCTCCGGGAGAAGCAAAGAGAGGCAAAAAGTGTGAGTGTGTGCATTTGTGCACATGTAAGACAGAGAGAGGAGGAGTAACCTCTGATATGATGTGTTGTTATCATTTACATCTGTCTGGACAATCATCCAAATCCAATAAGGCTGAACATCATAACAAAAACCAGCCCCTCTTCTTCTCTCTTCTTCTCTCCTCCCTCTTCTCTTAGGGCCCAATTCAGATTTAGGAAATGTACGCCTTTTATTTCCTACGCACTTCTCAGTAGTTGGTATTCAGACTTCAAACGTTTGGACACACCTACTCATTCAAGGGTTTTTCTTTATTGTTACTATATATACACTATATATTGTTACTATAATAGTGAAGATGTAAAAAAAATGAAATAACTCATATGGAATCATGTAGTAACCCCCAAAAAATATTTTAGATTTTAGATTCTTCAAAGTTGACACCCTTTTCCTTGATGACAGATTTGCACATTCTTGGAATGCTCTCAACCAGCTTCACCTGGAATGCTTTTCCAACAGTCTTGAAGGAGTTCCCACATATGCGGACCACTTGTTGGCTGCTTTTCCTTCACTCTGTGGTCCAGCTCATCTGAAACCATCTCAATTGGGTTGAGATCGGGTGAATGTGGAGGCCAGGTCATCTGATGCAGCACTCCATCACTCCCCTTCTTGGTCAAATAGCTCTTACACAGCCTGGAGATGTGTTGGGTCATTGTATTGATGAAAAACAAATGATAGTCCCACTAAGTGCAAACCAGAAGGCATGGGGTATTGCTGCAGAATGCTGTGGTAGTCATGCTGGTTAAAAGTGTCTTGAATTCTAAATAAATCACTGACAGTGTAACCAGCAAATCACACACACACCATCACACCTCCTCCTCCATGCTTCATGGTGTGAACTACACATGCGGAGATCATCCTTTCACCTACTCTGCGTCTCACAAAGACATATCGGTTGGAACAAAAGATCTCAAATTTGGACTCATCAGACAGATTTCCACCGCTCTAATGTCCATTGCTTCTGTTTCTTGGCACAAGCAAGTCTCTTCTTCTTATTGGTGTCCTTTAGTAGTGGTTTCTTTGCTACAATTCGACCATGAAGACCTAATTCATGCAGACTCCTCTGAACAGTTGATGTTGAGATGTGTCTGTTTCATGAACTCTGTGAAGCATTTATTTGGGCTGCAATTTCTGAGGCTGGTAACTCTAATGAACTTATCCTCTGCAGCAGAGGTAACTCTGGGTCTTCCTTTCCTGTGGTGGGCCTCATGAGAGCCAGTTTCATCATAGCGCTTGATGGTTTTTGACAAATTTTCCGGATTGACTGACATTCATGTCTTAAAGTAATAATGAACTGTCGTTTCTCTTTGCTTATTTGAGCTGTTCTTGCAATAATATGGACTTTGTATTTCACCAAGTAGGGCTATCTTCTGAATACCACCCCTATCTTGTCACAAATCAACTGATTGGCTCAAACACATTGAGAAGGAAAGAAATTCCACAAGGCGCACCTGCTAATTGAAATGCATTCCAGGTGGCTACCTCATGAAGCTGGTTGAGAGAATGCTAAGAGTGTGCAAAGCTGTCATCGAGGCAAAGGGTGGCTACTTTGAAAAATATCAAATATATTTTGATTTGATTAACTCTTTTTTGTTTTCTACATGATTCCATGTGTATTATTTCATAGTTTGATGTATTCGCTATTATTCTACAATATAGAAAATAGTTTAAATAAAAAATAAAAAACATGGAATGTAGGTGAAGGTGTGTCCAAACTTTTGATTGGTACTGTACCTTATGCAGGTGCATAACGGGCTCTGCAGGCGTGATCAGCCAACTTCCTGCATTTCAACACATTGTGCCACATGGTGCAGAGATGTTTTGTTGTTGTTGCTGTTTTATTTATTACATTTAAAAAATATATATATTTAACCTTTATTTAACTAGGCAAGTCAGTTAAGAACAAATTCTTATTTACAATGACTGCCTACCAAAAGGGATTAAAAATTATAATTTAAAAAAATATATAACATAGAAATATAAGACAAAACACACATCACTACAAAAAGAGAGACCTAAGACAACAACATAGCAAGGCAGCAACACATGACAACACAGCATGGTAGCAACACAACATGACAACAACATGGTAGGAGCACAAAACATGGTACAAACATTATTGGGCACAGACAACAGCACAAAGGGCAAGAAGGTAGAGCCAACAATACATCACGCAAAGCAGCCACAACTGTCAGTAAGTGTGTCCATGATTGAGTCTTTGAATGAAGAGATTGAGATAAAACTGTCCAGTTCGAGTGTTTGTTGCAGCTCGTTCCAGTCGCAACCTGCAGCGAACTGAAAAGATAAGCGACCCAGGGATGTGTGTGCTTTGGGGACCTTTAACAGAATGTGACTGGTAGAACGGGTGTTGTATGTGGAGGATGAGGGCTGAAGTAGGTATCTCAGATGGGGGGAGTGAGGCCTAAGAGGGTTTTATAAATAAGTATCAACCAGTGGGTCTTGCGACGGGTATACAGAGATGACCAGTTTACAGAGGAGTATAGAGCGCAATGATGTGTCCTATAAGGAGCATCGGTGGCAAATCTGATGGCCGAATGGTAAAGAACATCGAGCCGCTCGAGAGCACCCTTACCTATCGATCTATAAATTATGTCTCTGTAATCTAGCATGGGTAGGATGGTCATCTGAATCAGGGTTAGTTTGGCAGCTGGGGTGAAAGAGGAGCGATTACGATAGAGGAAAGCAAGTCTAGATTTAACTTTAGCCTGCAGCTTTGATATGTGCTGAGAGAAGGACAGTGCACTGTCTAGCTATACTCCTAAGTACTTGTATGAGGTGACTACCTCAAGCTGTAAACCGTCAGAGGCAGTAATCACACCTGTGGGGAGAGGGGTATTCTTCTTACCAAACTACATTACCTTTGTTTTGGAGGGGTTCAGAACAAGGTTAAGGGTAGAGAAAGCTTGTTGGACACAAAGAAAGCTTTGTTGTAGAGCATTTAACACAACATCTGGGGAGTGGCCTTCTACTCCTCCTATGAGAGAGCTTCCTACTGCCTGAGCTATGTTGTTGATGTAAATTGAGAAGAGTGTGGGGCCTAGGGTTGAGCCTTGGGGTACAGGAAATAGCTGAGACAGCAGATTTTCTGTCTTTATACACTGCACTCTTTGAGAGAGGTAGTTAGCAAACTAGGCCAAAGACCCCTCAGAGACACCAATACTCCTTAGCCGGCCCACAAGAATGGAACGGTCTACCGTATCAAAAGCTTTGGCCAATAGCAACACAACATTGCTTAGAATCAAGGACAATGGTGAGAGCAATGGGGACATTGAGGGCCTTTAAGGTTGCAGTGACAAATCCATAACCTGGGTGGAAACCAGATTGCATACCAGAGAGAATACTATCGACATCAAAAAAGCCAGTCAGTTGATTATTGACAAGTTTTCCCGACACTTTTGATAAACAGGGCAAAAATAGAATATTACATTTAGAATAGAATAGAACATTTAGGATCAGCTTGATCTCCCCTTTAAATAAAGGACGAAGCGTGGCTACCTTTCAAGCAATGGGAACCTCCCCAGAAAGGAGAGGCAGGTTAAAAAGGTTGGAGATAGGCTTGGTGACGATAGGGGCAGCAACTTTAAAGAAGAAAGGGTCTAAACCATCTGTCACATCTGCTCCCGCTCTTCCCTCCCCCTGGCGCTTGAGGGCGCCAGGTTTCCCTGCATCACGGACTCCTGGCATCCATCATGCACACCTGCCTTCCCTTGTCACGTGCATCAGCGTTATTGGACTCACCTGAACTCATGTATCACCTGTTCATTTCCTCCCCTGTATTTGTCAGTTCCCTGCTCTGTTCCCCACTGCTGCATTGTATTATTTTAGTCTTTAGTATTAGATTGCTGATGCTGTTCCTGTCTCGATCTATGTCCGTCTTTATTAAATGTTTTTACTCCCCGTACCTGCTTCGTCTCTCCAGCGTCATTCCGGTGTGACAGAATGCAACAGCCAACATACGAAGCATCGGGGAGTACTGGCGTTCCGGTTGGTATGGTGGCATCGGCTCCTGGTTGCCACCGATGGAACCGAGGGTGCCTAGCCAGCTCGTCGGCTTCCCACGCCCAAGCTGGCTCGACAGGTTTCCTTGCCTCAGTTGGCTCGGCGACTTCCCATCCCAATTCACTCTCCACCGGATCATCGGGCTCCCTCTCTGCAGCGGGATCGACAGGCGTCTTGCCTCAGCTGGATTGTCAGGCTCCCATGCCTCAGCCGGATCACCAGGCTCTCACGCTCCTGCTGGTTCGTCGGGATTCCACACCCCAACCGGCTTGCCCAGCGCCCATGTCTCGGCCGGTTCGCCCAGATGGAGGGAGGGGGGTACTGTCAGGTCTGCTCCCGCTCTTCCCTCAAAGTAGTATTCGTTTAGTATTAGTTTGCTGACGGTGTTCCTGTCTCGTTCTATGTCCGTCTTTATTCAATGTTTTACTCCCCGTAACTGCTTCGTCTCTCTTCTTATTTTTGGGGTCAAGTTTCAGGATCTCCTGACTGCAGTGACTGCCTGCAGGGAGAAACTTTGTAGCGGGGCAGGGGAAAAAGAGGGAGAAGCATCGGGGATAGTTACATTAGAAGGGGTGGGAGATGAGGAAATGTCGGATGGGAAAGGAGGCATGGCTGAGTCAAATAGGAATCCTGACTTTATGAAGTGGTGATTAAAGAGCTCAGCCATGTGCTTCTTGTCAGTAACAACCACATCATCAACTTGAAGGGACATGGGCAGCTGTGAGGACGAGGGTTTATTCTCCAGGTCTTTAACCGTTTTCCAGAACTTCTTGGCGTTAGACCCACAGAGAGAGAGAACTGCTTATTAAAGTAACTAACTTTGGCCTTCCAGATAGCCTGAGTGAACTTGTTTCTTATTTGCCTGAACGAGAGCCAGCCAGCCAGCATCGGTATGCGTATACCGAGCCTTTAGCCAAATGCAATTCTTGAGGTGGAGTAACTCTGCAAGATCATGGTTGAACCAAGGGCTGAACCTGTTTTTAATTCTCATTTTCTTAGTGGGGGAGTGTTTATTAACAATACCACTGAAAACATCAAAAAAGAAGGTCCAAGTGTCTTCGACAGAGGGGATCAAGCTGATTCTGTACCATTTTAAAGAGGACAGTTCATGAAGGAAGGCTTGCTAATTAAAGTTTTTTAGCAAGCGTCTATGACAAATCAGGACAGGTCGTTTCACTGAGCAGCCATTACGAACACAGGCAGTAAAACAGTGATCACTAAGGTCATTACAGAAAACACCAGACTGATACCTATCAGGATTATATGTGAGGATAACATCAAGGAGAGTAGCCTTTTCTGGGTGTTTGGAGTCATACCTTGTGGGATTGGTAATAATCTGAGAAAGATCAAGGGAGGCCCATTGCTTTAGGACTTAGTCAGGTGGTTTAAGCATGTCCCAGTTCTAGTTCACCTAGCAGGACAAATTCAGACTTGGTGTCAAGGGCCAGGAGAGAGCTTAGGGCAGGTAGGGTACAGGCCGGTGCTGATAGAGGACGATAGCACCCAGCAACGGTCAGCAAAGAGCTATTTGAAATTGTAATACTTAAAACCAGCAAATCAAATTGTTTGTGGACAGACTTGGTGGCGACAACCGAGCACTGATGGTGATCCTTGGTAAAGATTGCCACTCCCCCACCTTTAGAAGATCTGTCTTGCCGAAAAAGTTTATAACCAGAAAGGTTAACATCAGTATTCAAAACACTCTAACCTTAACCACGTCTCAGTAATGACCAACACATCTGGATTGGAGAAATCAGTAAAGCAGATATCAGAGCACAAGTCAGAATTGGGGCTAGCAGCAGTAGATGGGCCAGGGTGTACATGCACATTTCAAGATATCATCAACAGTAACACCATCAAGGCACAGCATAGTACAGGGAGAGCTCTCCAGTGCTGATTTATGACATCTGAATGTGCATTAGACAGCAACAAGATCATATTGTACAGCAATTTCATCAGGTAACATGAATACAAAGCCGGCTAGAGGTGCCTAGAATGGAATGGGAGGCCAAAAGTCTGTGAAACCAATAGAGAGTCCCGAGTGTGGGAACAAACATGGTCTGTCCCACGGTTGGGTAAAGAAAGTTAGTGGTCAACAAAGCATGCAGGTGTCATGATGCAAATATCAAAATATCAAAATACACAATACTTTTTCAAATATATAACGACTTGGGGCTAGCCATTGTAAGTTCAGAGTCACTCACCCCAACAGTGCATGTGTGCTGGAGGCGAGCGAAAGCTCGGGAGAGAGAGGGAGGGGAGTTATAGCTCATCTCATGCTTTTCTTCACATTTTGCCATGAGGCCGAGAGACATTTTTTTACGTTTTAAAGCTAATTTCCTGCAATTCTACACATTTCGTAATCATATTCTATCTGGGGGCACCCCAATTTCCAACTATGTTTTTGGATAGGGGGACCCTGGTTCAGTAATCCAACCCTGACTATTGCTAGCAATCCTCAGGAACAAGCACATGAACATGACAGAGGAAAGAAATGTAAACTAAAGATGTAATGGAATGATGCAAAATGTAAGGAAACTAACATTAAAGTGACAGTTATAAATGTATAGTATGTGGGTATAACTGACGGTGGCTTCCAATAGGGGCTAATATTTAACATGACACAAAATGTAAAAACTACAGTGAAAGGTCAGGGCATATAGTTTTTAAAATTGCTTTGGTACTATTTTCACAAGTACGTGATACATTTTCATAACTTTTAGTATAACACTTCAAACTGGTCACACTTGTAACGCAGCCCGTCTTTCCTTCAAAACCTGTCATTATGCATTACTTTGGATTGTAACCATCTCTCACCACACAATTATTGATAAAAAATATACATTTATTGTGAAATGTAATGAGAACATTGGTTAACTCACCAAAACACAACATAATGATATCTTTTCAATTTAGTATTTTGAACTGCCAATTAATCCAATAGCAAACAATGCAAGCTACATGTTTCAATTTGCCCTTATGTAACAATATAACTTTAGACCGTCCCCTTGCGCGAACCAGGGACCCTCTGCACACATCACCAAGTCACCCACGAAGCATCGTTACCCATCGCTCCACAAAAGCCGCGGCCCTTGCAGAGCAAGGGGAACCACTACTTCAAGGTCTCAGAGCAAGTGACTTACATTACCCAACAAAATTAATGGAAAATCTATCATTTACATAATATTTATCCAATGTGAAATTAAAAAGGTGTGATCAATGAAGAAAAAAAAAACATTTTATTTTTCAGATATAATTGCAACATAGGTGTACTGTCTGTAATCAAATGTAAGAAATTAAATGAAACAAATTAAATGAATGAAAATAAAACACAACGTTTAGCACGCATTAATTTGCATCAAGCCTGTCTTGAGCATTTGCCCATAAATTCTCATCCACATCACAGTGAATGTCCTCATTTTTCATGCACCGTGGGAAAAACCTTTTGGCCTGGCGAATCCAAGCTTGACATTGGTCTGCATTGATGCCGTTGCATCCCTCATCCATGGCCAAAAGGAGAGTGTCATGCTCATGGGGATGGTGATTGTACACCTTCCAACTCCATGCTGAAAATAAATCCTCAATAGGGTTGAGGAAAGGAGAGTACGGGGGCAGGTACAGGATCACGATTCAGGGATGGGCCCGAAACCATGCCTGAACCACCTTTGCATGGTGGAACCTGACATTGTCCCACACAATGACATAGGTGACCCCTTTACCTTGACAAGCCTGTTCAAGTTAAATGAGAAACACAATGAGGTGTGCAGCGTTGTCGGATCCAAGTCATGGCCGACGTCCTACCACCCCATCTTCAGTGATACTGTATGTGCACATGGAGATGTTTCACCCACGTTTTCCAGGCACTTGGACGGTCGCCCATTAGCCGATGAGGTTCCACCTACGGCGCCAAGTTTTGGCCAGGTTGAAGCCCGCTTCATCTAAAAAGATATACTTGTGATGGTTCACAGCAGCATCAAGCAACATCACCCTTTAAAAATATATTTTGGTTAGTTATTTTTTACAGTACAGTTCCAATATGATATTGTGAAGTAGCATGTGTATCAAATAGTAACAGTAATACAGTATATAGTGCTGTACCGGAACATACTCGGCCCGCAGTTGTTTCACCCGGTCGCTGTTTCTCTCAAAAGGCACCAGGTAAATACTTTTCATAGACACCTGGTGCCCCTTCAAAAGGTGGGCGATTGTTGTTGGTCTTCTGTCAATTCTGATGGTAGAACAGAGTATCAGTATACTGTAACATGTTTTCTGAATTTACTTGCATTACAATATGTCATTTATTGTAAATGTAATGGTAAAGCATAGCGCTCATCCTGCAGACTTACCATTTTACTTGGCGAAATGTTCTCATGACGGAATTGACAGTTGATCTTTTCAGATTGGGGTGAACTAATGTGTCAGCCTCCACCATGGTAAAGCCGCTGGATACATGGTCAACGACGATGGCCAGGACTTTATTAGACATAACCGTTCCCTGCCGTCTGCCTCCCTCTCTCTGATGTCCACATCTTTGATGGGGCCCATGCCCACCTCTTCGACCTCTTCGATGGGGCCCATGCCCACATCTTCGACCTCTTTGATGGGGCCCATGCCCACCTCTTCGACCTCTTTGATGGGACCCATGCCCACCTCTTTGACCTCTTTGATGGGACCCATGCCCACCTCTTTGACCTCTTTGATGGGGCCCATGCCCACCTCTTCGATGGGGCCCATACCCACCTCTTCGATGGGGCCCATACCCACCTCTTTGATGGGGCCCATGCCCACCTCTTCGACCTCTTTGATGGGGCCCATGCCCACCTCTTCGACCTCTTCGATGGGGCCCATGCCCACCTCTTCGACCTCTTTGATGGGGCCCATACCCACCTCTTCGACCTCTTTGATGGGACCCATGCCCACCTCTTTGACCTCTTTGATGGGGCCCATGCCCACCTCTTCGATGGGGCCCATGCCCACCTCTTCGATGGGGCCCATGCCCACCTCTTCGACCTCTTTGATGGGGCCCATGCCCACCTCTTCGACCTCTTTGATGGGACCCATGCCCACCTCTTCGACCTCTTTGATGGGACCCATGCCCACCTCTTTGACCTCTTTGATGGGACCCATACCCACCTCTTCGACCTCTTTGATGGGACCCATACCCACCTCTTCGACCTCTTTGATGGGACCCCTGCCCACCTCTTCGACTTATTCGATGGGGCCCATGCCCACCTCTTCGACTTCTTCGATGGGGCCCATGCCAACCTCTTCAACCTCTTTGATGGGGCCCATGCCCACCTCTTCGACTTCTTCGATGGGGCCCATGCCAACCTCTTCGACCTCTTCGATGGGGCCCATGCCCACCTCTTCGACCTCTTTGATGGGACCCATGCCCACCTCTTTGACCTCTTTGATGGGGCCCATGCCCACCTCTTCGATGGGGCCCATACCCACCTCTTCGATGGGGCCCATACCCACCTCTTTGATGGGGCCCATGCCCACCTCTTCGACCTCTTCGATGGGGCCCATGCCCACCTCTTCGACCTCTTTGATGGGGCCCATACCCACCTCTTTGATGGGGCCCATACCCACCTCTTCGACCTCTTTGATGGGACCCATGCCCACCTCTTTGACCTCTTTGATGGGGCCCATGCCCACCTCTTCGATGGGGCCCATGCCCACCTCTTCGACCTCTTTGATGGGGCCCATGCCCACCTCTTCGACCTCTTTGATGGGACCCATGCCCACCTCTTCGACCTCTTTGATGGGACCCATGCCCACCTCTTTGACCTCTTTGATGGGACCCATACCCACCTCTTCGACCTCTTTGATGGGACCCATACCCACCTCTTCGACCTCTTTGATGGGACCCCTGCCCACCTCTTCGACTTATTCGATGGGGCCCATGCCCACCTCTTCGACTTCTTCGATGGGGCCCATGCCAACCTCTTCAACCTCTTTGATGGGGCCCATGCCCACCTCTTCGACCTCTTCGATGGGGCCCATGCCAACCTCTTCAACCTCTTTGATGGGGCCCATGCCCACCTCTTCGACCTCTTTGATGGGACCCATGCCAACCTCTTCAACCTCTTTGATGGGACCCATACCCACCTCTTCGACCTCTTTGATGGGACACCTGCCCACCTCTTCGACTTATTCGATGGGGCCCATGCCCACCTCTTCGACTTCTTCGATGGGGCCCATGCCAACCTCTTCAACCTCTTTGATGGGGCCCATGCCCACCTCTTCGACCTCTTCGATGGGGCCCATGCCAACCTCTTCAACCTCTTTGATGGGGCCCATGCCCACCTCTTCGACCTCTTTGATGGGACCCATGCCAACCTCTTCAACCTCTTTGATGGGACCCATGCCCACCTCTTCGACTTCTTCGATGGGGCCCATGCCAACCTCTTCGACCTCTTCGATGGGGCCCATGCCCACCTCTTCGACCTCTTTGATGGGACCCATGCCCACCTCTTTTATTTAGTCACATTGAGATTTACGTCTCTTTTTCAACTGAACCCTGGCCAAGAATGCAACATGCATATAGTTAGTTACACATGAGACACAGCACAACATAAACACCATAATGAACGGAATGGAAGAACAGTATAAAGTGCATAAGATATTATAAACATGTGCAATCTGTGGTCAGCAGCCATCCAAACAGGATCTAAAATCACCAATCAGAATACAATGATCTAGTTATAAGCACTTCTACAAAGTGTTCCAAGATGATGGGGCAGCAAATCAAAAAGCACTCTTACCAAACTCAGTTCTTGTGTTGGAAACATTATGTAAAATGCAGTCCTGTGATCTCAGACGGTAATGATCATGAGTCTGTAGCGAAGGTAAAGCACTTCAATATATTGGTAGCTGCCTTAAAATGGCCTTAGAGACAAGTATGTAATAGTGACTCTGTTGCCTTACGGTTAAGGATGTCCTTCCTGCAAACTGATAGAAGGTACAGTGATGTGTATGAGGCCTTGTGTTTGTTACAAATCTTAGAGCAGAATTCAGCATTGTTGATTCCTATGGTCACGCGCACACACACAAAATATGTCCTTATCAAAAACCATACAATACGGGGAAAGGACTTTGTTTTATATCCATAGTAGTTATTTATTTTCTTCATAGAACTGGATAGACAAATGGTCCACAAGTGTGAATCCCAGCATAAGTAACAATTCTCACATAAAATAAATACACACAGCACCTGGTCAGCATCACTGTAAAATATTCTCAGCATCCCATGGGAGCGATTACTGAAGAATATATTCACGTCTTTTTTTCAATATATGTCATTTACAAAACAAAAACAACATACAAGTGTTCTGTCATGTTGATAGTATTGTCAAAGTGTTTTCCTTGATCTTTTCATGTCCACATATTTTACACTCACACGTACAAACATGTACAGTTTCTACACACAGTACAATGATAGCACAATGATTTTTTAAGTCACATTTCAATAACGGCAGTTTCATCTTAAGTGGACATGGGCTTTAATAGACTAAAGGCACTCTTTTGACGTAAACACGGCGGCCCTTTTGAAATACCTACTTACTTGTGCCTATTCACTAAGAAATATGTCCCTTTTATTGCTTTGGTTTCTGCTCTCCTTGGAACTTGAACCCCCACTGAAAGCAGAGAGAAGTACAACCATTTCAAAGAAAGTAATAGGATCGACAGAAATGTTTTGCTTTAAAAAAGACGCAGAGTAAACTTGCACCAAGTCATCCCACTCTGATCAGAAGCAATCATAAGAACTGATACTGTTACACTGAGACCCAAAGTGTCACCATAAGACAGCGATACAAAAGCAGCTCCTGCTTTGGACAAACATACAGGGCAGCCAAAGAGATCAGACACCACAAGCATGTTTAACATCCTGTTTACTGTGAGGGCTACTTTCACAAGCCTGCCACACGGACCTTTGATTTGAAAGAGATATGAACAGAGAAAGGTTTAAAGGTCGATGGGTCTAATACTTGGGTCCAGATTCTTATGCTGGAAACAACAAGCATCTATCTAAAGGGAGAATGGCTGGGTTTTTGACACTCCCCAAAACCACTCTGCAATTGCTAACACATTTTCATCTGAATTTACTTTGAACAAATGTTATGATTCCCATGCGACCTGTCAGGCAACTACAGAGACAAAATGTCTGTTTTCAGGGGCAAACATTTGTTTGGCGGAGACCTAATCAGCAAAGGAGCGCCCAAGGCTGACGCTATAAAGAACATCACATTGATCTAGATATCTATTGTATTAGTCTTTTAGTTCATAGATATGTTATATTGGCCCCTATTGACCTGCGCTCGTTCTTTGGGATTAAAACACCAGAGCAGAAGTAGAAAAATATTTGGCACTCGCACACACACATACACTCTCTCACACACACAACCATACCCACCCACACACACACACCCAAACACAGAGAGAGAGAGAGAGAGAGAGAGAGAGAGAGAGAGAGAGTGAGAGCACAGCAGAGATTACAAATTCAATCTACACTCTCAAACATGAACACATTATTTTACAAGTATCTTTTGCAAACTCACTCAAACACACAAATTTGTCAGTTATGGGTAAACACAAATAACAATAGATGTCATATACAGACATATGCAACACTAAAGAGATCTGATTCTAATATATAAATCCAGCACTACATCAGACACTCAATTGTACCAAGCACACAGCAACAAAGAAATCCCGCAGGCTACACATTCAACAAGCCCAATAGCCCTGCAGTCCGATATCACACTCACACTACAGTTGAGCAATGGCGAGATCAGCTCTCTCACTGATTGTCACCACACTTGTGACACAAAGATTAGAAGGGATGGTGTGGACACGGTGACAGGAAAGCACATAATAAACAATAAAGGCATAGGGCTAGATTCAACCAAGCCTGCCTTGCCAATGTACATACCCTTGTGCACATGTTATTCTTAAAACTGTAGGCATCTACCGTTGAGGGGATTTTTCGAGAGTGGACACAATAACTTGAACATTTCATATCACAGAGAAAATGGTGTTTTATACTACTGTGGAAAAACACAACACAGTTTGGATTTAATTGAGCACTTCAAATGAATCTGTGAGTGACTAGTTGCTATGGTTCTATTCCCATGAGCTGCATGACTGAAGGACACTGTGCTTAGTAACAGTGTATATGGAATCATTTGTGCTTCATTAATACTGCATCGTTTAACGACTGAACCGACTGTCTTTGGTCCTCCTAGGTGTAATGTCCTTCAAAGACAGCAGAGGGCACATGTTGGCCGTAGCTAACTGGAATGTTAAACATGCTGATGAAGAGTGAGCATAAGACCACTATGTGAGACGCAGGAAGCATGAGCTGTAATGCTGGACTCGTTGACGCATTGAAAGTAACACTATTCTAGCCTTTCAAAATGAAAGGATATCTCCACTGATGTGTTAAATAGGTTCTCATCTTATTTACTCATCTTTGTCTGTTTTTCCAATATCTTTACAGAACCATAATGATGCACTTTATCATTGGAGATCAATGTACATGAATAGGCTCCTCGGAAGTCTCATTGAACCAATGACAAAAACATACAGAAGGATGCAACACTTTCTCCATCTTTCTCCCTAATACGCACACAACATATAGCTATTTAGGCATATATTTCACTGCTTGATGTAAATGTGATGTGGACAAACATACATTGTCATTTTTTTTCTGTGCATATCAACAAAACCGATCCCTTCGAATTACCATCAATAAATAAACTTAAATATTTACCAGTTATTTGTCCTGTCATTATTTATTTTCTTGCAATATATCTTCAACACACATGTACAGTCCATTTTCTATATGATAAAATAACTCGTTTCGATGCCAAGTTTGAACACATAATCTATATCATTATTTTGATGCAGGGAGCTTGGTGCATGTCGCCTGGTAAGAGAAATATTGTCTGCAATATTCTCTTTCAGAGGAAGCCATTAAGATATGTAAATTCAGTGGAAAGCTAAGTTACAGCGAAAGCTATTTTCATGTGGAAATCTGTTGGAGGGCATCTTTAACCTCATATTATTTGGTATTAGGGTCAGATATGGGTGCTATGATGAATTGAGGGTGTATAGATGTTTGATCTCTTTTGTTGGGAAGTATCCCCATTAGGCATTGTAGTTATCAAGCAGTATCTTTGTATCCTTTGGCAGTGGTTTATAAACGTATATCTTTGTTGGCAGGATTTCATTCTGTCTAATCTCTGAGAAGCAAACCCAATGTGCTATTTTATGCTGTGGTCAAGATGCCAGCTAGTCTGTGCTGGCTATATAGGTCACATCTGCATTTTAAGTCTGATGCTATCGTCATATTTTCTCAGTAATCTGGGACTGTTGTGACACTGTTGATGACAGTCTGTTTTTTAGTGTTTACTGAGCAACGTTGGATTGCTAAAGGCTGAGATTGTACGGTTGGTCGGGCTCTGGTTGTAATGTGGCCACTGAAGCTACACTGCGCTGCCTGCTGGTGGTGAATTGTGCTACTGCAGCACCTGGCCCCGTGTTTCAGGCAGCTTTAGTGCTAGGAAACTCCCGGCAGCGAGTGCACCCGCAGCGAACAAGATGGGCACAGCTTTGGTGATGCCTACAAATGACTGGAAGATGCTTATGCCCAGGACAGCAGCCAACTTGCAAAGGGCATTTAAGAAGCCAAATGCAGTGGTCCTAAAAAAGAGAAAACAATGGAAATTGTCAGCACTTCTGACAGGGTCACATCTTAAAACTTAACATGAAAACTTCCATATCTTTTCAATAAATACGTTTGCATAAAATACGCCTTTATTCACTGTGCAATAATTAAGGAGCTGTAACACTTTCAAAATGTGAGGTAGCTGCACTTGCCTTTTATCCGAGGGGTACAGTTCCACAGTCAACACATCCAGGGCATTCCAGGAAGCTATGCTGATGCCGCCAAAGAGACATAAAAGGGCGATCATTCCCGACTCGGTACTGCCGAATGACAGGAAGAAACAGCTGACACAAGATATGACACTTGATCCCGCTGTGTAGGAAAAGAGATTGAGGGGGAAGAGAAAGAGGGTGAAAAAGATCAGACAAAGATAAGGGACCTTTCTGTAGTCGGCTACTCATGAAGTACTGTGGTGTAGGAAGGGGGGGGGGCATAATTCATGTATCACCAGATGTATAATCTCAAAATATGCACATATTCTTTAAATCTTGTATAGAGCATTAAAAACACATTAATGAAGGAGTGACATACCCAGCATCCTCAGACGTCCAATTTTGTCCATCAGCAGGGCTGACACAATGTTGCCGGGCAACACGGCCAATGTGCCCAGGAAACTGACAAAGTAGATCATGTAGGCGTTGTTGTCATCAGTGAAGTCCAGCAGACAGCCTTCCTTGTTGTGTAGGAAGGTGCTGTTTACCAGTTTGCTGTTGATGATTCTGTTCTGGAACAAGTCTGTCAAGAGAAAAGAAAGTTAAGAGTGGTGTCAAGAAGGGTCCAAGGGTAGGATCCTGCCCAGTTCAATGGTATTAGGTATTTTATTTGGATCCCCATTAGCTGTTACAAAAGCAGCAGCTACTCTTGCTGGGGTCCAACACAAAACATGAAACATAATACAGAACATCTAGGCATGGACTGAGCTCATAACTATTGTAAGCTCCACTTTATATTGTTTATGCTTCTTGTTTTGGGAGACACTTTACCTGTATTGTAAAAGAGGGTTGAGATGAAGGTGCAGTTTCTGAAGAAGCTTCTGCTAGAGGTGATGTCCTCAAAGTAGCACTCCTCAAACAAAGAGTCCTCAAACACCATGGACTTCATCTTAAGGTTGATGAACCTTGTGGACAATGTAAAAGTAAGAAAGACGTATTTAGCGGTCCAGTTGTAATAGAGTCGACTAACAGTTAGTGTCCATTGCATAGTTGCAAAATTAAGACCAGCCCAGTTTACCACTCCCGATTTAAGAAGAACATTTAGCAAATTCAGAAAGTTCCGTGTAATATAATGAGGACGGACTTGTCGTTGAAGTACTGTCCTTGGCGGTGCACTTGGTTCTCCAAGGTGAAGTTAAAAGTGACATGTTCCACTCGCTCCTTGGTGAAGAACTTGGTGCGCGAGGCATATTCCTGCTTCTGGATGTACTTGATCATGTCAGGGAACCACACTGTCAGCCCATAGTAGCTGGGGGAGAAGCAAAAGACAAAAATGTGGCTTAACCAAACAAACATGATTACGTTTCTTCATTTCTTCACTATGTTGAAATCAGTTGAGATAAGTATAAACCTTAATAATATCAATGCTCCAGTAAATTAAGACGGCAGGAGCCACCATTTAAAAAATATATTTTTAGATTTGATATGACAAAACATTTCTTGAGCTTTTTGATTGAACAAAAAAAGAACCGGTTTGTGCACAGGCCGCTGATAACCACTATGGTCATGGCCCTGGTTCTGCTACCTGAACGACATGGTAAACCAGACAGCCATCATCATGAAGGTGGTCCTTCTGTATTCTGGATTGAAGATGGCCAAGAAGTTACTCCGCACCTATAGCAACCCACAGAGAATAACTCAAATATGCATCTGGGTTTTACTGCTGACACGGTTTAAAAACATAAAACCCCACTATAAAACACATTGCACAATTCTCTTTTTTAACCTAAGCATAAGATGGGCTTTGGTCATTTTGTCTAAAAGTGTCTGCTAAACGGTGTATGCAGTCATAAATTAACATATTCTGTATGAAATATAAAAGATATACACAGAAAACAACCATATTCTCATACCTTTATAGGGATCTTAACATGACACTTACCTGGTGGAATAGGCTGGCCAGCTTCAATTTATAGCGTCGCAAAGTTGATATGTCTCCTCCCATGTCCACCAGCTCGTCCATCTGCTTTACAGTCTTGATGGTGGTGACCTGGGAAAAACAAGACCTTCCCATCTTCAACTCATTTGTGTGCAGTACATGTATACATTAGATTAGATTCGATGAAATGAGATTTTCCCGCGAGGGAACGTCTCGTTTGGAGTGGTAAAAAACATAGCAGGTCTAGGCCACGCAGCAGACAACATCAGACACTGTCCAGGCTGGGGACGTGGTTACACAATAACAAACAGCTGGGACAGGAGAATACAACTTCATAAACGCGTTTTGCAGAAGAAACCTGAGATTCAAAGACTTTACATGTGTGTCTCAGAAATACTCACAGAAAACACCTTCTCTGGGTGCCCCTTTGCTCTCATGTTGGTGTCGTGAACTTGTTTCAGAATCATCCAGCCTTCGTCGTGTTTGCCGTTCTGTTGGGAAATGATCGCATACCTCATCAGAAACACTTACAGTTGAAACACATTACGAGTATTGCGATACATTATGTCTGTGTGAAGTGTCTAAGGGTATTGTCATGTATTGTCATGTTATGTCTTGTCCCTGTTCTTTCTCTTCTCTTCGTTTCCCCCTGCTGGTCGTATTAGGTTACTTTCTCTCCCTCTATCTCTCTCTCTCTCTCTCTATGGTCCTTTCCTGCTCCCAGCTGTTCCTCATTCTCCTAACGACCTCGTTTACTCTCTCACACCTGTCCCCTCTTTTCCCTCTGATTAAGTCTCTATTTCTCTCTCTGTTTCTGCTTCTGTCTTTGTTGGATTCTCGTTTGCTTTGCCCTTGTCCCGTCCTGTCGTAATCTGCCTCTTCATTAGATGCTGCGTGTGAGCAGGTGTCTCTGTCCTCTACGGCCCGCGCCTACCCGGAGGGACCTGCAGTCTGTTGCCGCTAGCCCTGCTATTCTCCTCTACTGCTAGAGGGGGACTCTCCTGTAAAGATTGAGGATTTATGTTTTCCCTGTTTGGACATTAAAAGACTCTGTTTCTGTTAAACCGCTTTTGGGTCCTCACTCACCCGCATAACAGGTATACTGTAATGTGCCTTAATTTCCATGAATTTGTACTAAAAGCTTATATTTAGGTTTATGCTACTAGAGTAAGACAGTTGTGCTAAACTCAACAATCAATCTGAAGAATCTGAAGAATTGAAAATACTAAATTCACAAGATCCCAGTGTGTACCTTTAAGGGTATAATCTGCAATATTTACTGCTGTTCAATAGTCAACTCAGGTAATGACATACAGCGCCTTCAGAAAGTATTAACACCCCTTGACTTTTTCAATATTTTGTTGTGCTACAACTAGGGACGCACAATATATGGGTAAGAATATCGGAATCGGACAATATTAGCTAAAAATTCATTGCCCTTGACAATCAACCGTTTTCTGTCGTGGATGATGTTGGCTTTCGCCGACTGGTCGAGCACCTACTACCAAGTAGGCGCTATTTTTTAGATGTTGCCCTACCAGAGTTACACAATCTTGTTGAAACTCGCATCCACAAGCTACTTGTTATGGGCGTAACTGCTATTAGCTTCACAACTGATATTTGGACCAGCGATGTCAGCCCAATGAGCATCTGACAGCACAGTGGGTCGACGACGATTTCGTACTGAGGAAAGCCGTATTACATGCTCAAGAATGTGCTGGTTCTCATACCACAAAAACACCAACACAGACCGTCGGGTTAACTTGGAAAAGTACTCTCACAGAGGCTGTGAACAAGCGATTCGGTGGAATTCTCTCTTAGCCTCTACTGTGTCGCCACCATGTTCGATGCACACCCATGTTCGATGCTAGGTACAAGGACCGCTACCTGTGTGTGTGTGTGTGTGTGTGTGTGTGTGTTTTGTGTGTGTGTTTCAACTATTTAACTGTACTAGAATGCTTAACAGGCAGCTAAAATGTTAAATATCGGTTATCGGTATCGTTTTGTTTTTTGGCAAG
The DNA here is from genome assembly GCF_034236695.1 of Oncorhynchus nerka. Taxonomy (NCBI): domain Eukaryota; kingdom Metazoa; phylum Chordata; class Actinopteri; order Salmoniformes; family Salmonidae; genus Oncorhynchus; species Oncorhynchus nerka. The sequence continues at coordinate 68,537,608 of NC_088399.1, read as the reverse complement.
GAAAATATTTGATATCGGTTTCGGCCAAAAATGTCATATTGGTGCATCCCTAGTTACAGCCTGAATTTAAAATGGATTATATTGAGATTTCTGTTCACTGGTCTACACACAGTACCCCATAATGTCGAGGTGGAATTATATTTTTCGAAATTTTTACAAATTAATAAAAATGTTAAAGCTTAAATGTCTTGAGTCAATAAGTATTCAACTCCATTGTTATGGAGTAACGGGCAGGTGGAGAGAGTAAACCAGGATCTGGGTAGGTTTCTGCGGTCATATTGCCAGGACCGGCCGGGGGAGTGGTCGGCGTTCATCCCCTGGGCAGAGATGGCTCAAAACTCACTCCGCCACTCCTCCAATAACCTCTCTCCTTTCCAGTGCATACTGGGGTATCAGCCAGTTCTGGCACTGTGGCATCAGAGCCAGATTGAAGCTCCTGCGGTGGACAAATGGTTTAAGCGTTCGGAGGAGACCTGAGACGCCGTCCATGTGCACCGCCGACCGTCACCGCAGTGAGGCTCCGGTGTTCGCACCAGGGGATCGGGTCTGGCCCTCGACCCGGAACCTGCATCTCCGCTGCCCTGCCGTAAGCTGGGTCCGCGGTGTGTGGGGCCATTCAAAGTTCCGAGGAGACAGGACGAGGTATGCTATAGGACGGGTTACAGCTTCCCCCAGATTACCGTATTCATCCCTCGTTCCATGTGTCTCTCCTCAGGCCAGTGGTGGCTGGTCCACTCCAGGAAGCTGAGGTGTGGGAGGTCCCTCTGCCCCCTCAGGACATCAAGTGGGCCCCTGTGTATGCTGTTCGAGCCATCCTGGACTCGAGGCGTCGGGCGAGGGGCCTTCAGTACCTCGTGGAGTGGGATGGGTACGGTCCGGAGGAGAGATGCTGGGTGCCGGTGGAGGACGTTTTGGACCCTTCATTGCTGCTGGCGTTCCACCGTCTCCACCCGGATCGCCCTGCGCCTCGTCCTCAGGGTCGTACCAGAGGTAGGTGTCGGTGTGCTGCTGGATCCGCGCGTCAGGGGGGCATTTGGCGGTCGACGTCGCCGGCCTTCTAGCCACCTCCAATCCACTTTTCATTTTCCATTTGTTTTGTCTATGTCTTACACACCTGGTTTCACTCACCCAATTACCTGTTTATTATTTAACCCTCTGTTCTCCATGTTTGGTTGTGAGTGATTGTTTGTTGTATTGTGGTCCGTATTCGTGGGCTTGATAATTCTCTTGTATTTTGATGACTTTGGGTAAAGTTTACAAAATGTTTTACTCATCACTGCTGTCCTGCGCCTGACTCCTCTGCACCAGCTACACAAAAATCCTTACAATTGTAGTTACTCCAGAATACTAACCTAATTGACAGAGTGAAAAGAAGGAAGCCTGTACAGAATGTTTGCAACAAGGCACTAAAATAATATTGCAAAATAATGTGGCAAAGCAATTAACTTTTTGTCCTGAATACAATACGTCATATTTTTCAAGCTTGTCATTGGCAAGGACTAGGGAGTTTTTTTTTTTTGAATAAACAGAAACAGGCAAAATCCTAGAGGAAAACCTGCTTTCAGTCTGCTGTCAAACAAACACTGGGAGACAAATTCACCTTTCAACAGGACAATAACCTAAAACACACAGCCAAATATACACTGTAGTTCCTTACCAAGATGACATTGTTCCTGAGTGGCCTAGTTACAGTTTTGACTTAAATTGTCTTCAAAATCTATTCAAAATCTATTACATTATTACATCAAGTCCCTTAAGAACAAATTCTTATTTTCAATGACGGCCTTATTCAGGGGCAGAATGACAGATTTTTACATTGTCAGCTCGGGGATTCAATCTTGCAACCTTTCGGTTAGTAGCCCAACGCTCTAACCACTAGACTAGACACTAAACCACCCGGCATCTATGGCAAGACTTGAAAATGGCCATCTAGCAGTGATCAACAACCAACTTGACAAATCAACAGCCAATAATTGTTTTAAGATAAATGTGCAAATATTGTACAATCCAGGTATGCAAAGCTCTTAGAGACTTACCCAGAAGTAGTTGCAGCTGTAATCGCTGCCAAAGGTATTGCTGCCAAATGTATTGACTTAGGGGGTTGAATACTTATGTAATCAAGATATATTATTGTTTTAATTTTCATTAAGTTTTTATAAATGTTAGTATTTTTCTTCCACTTTGACATAACAGAATATTTTGTGTAGCTCATTTACAAAAAAATTACAATTAAATCCATTTTAATCCCACCTTGTAACACAACAAAATCAAGTCAAGAGGTTGTGAATACTTTATGAAGGCACTTTATCCCACGCATCCCATTCCTTCCAGATAGATTCTATGGTACCAGGTATGCATACATACAGTTGAAGTCGGACGTTTACATACACTTAGGTTGGAGTCATTAAAACTTGTTTTTCAACCACTCCACAAATTTCTTGTTAAGAAACTATAGTTTTGGCAAGTCGGTTAGGACATCTACTTTGTGCATGACACAAGCCATTTTTCCAACAATTGTTTACAGACAGATTATTTCACTTATCATTCACTGTATCACAATTCCAGTGGGTCAGAAGTTTACATACACTAAGTTGACTGTGCCTTTAAACAGCTTGGAAAATTCCAGAAAATGATGTCAAGGGTTTAGAAGCTTCTGATAGGCTAATTGACATCATTTGAGTCAATTGGAGGTGTACCTGTGGATGTATTTCAAGGCCTATCTTCAAACTCAGTGCCTCTTTGCTTGACATCATGGGAAAATCAAACGAAATCAGCCAAGACCTCACAAACCAAATCTGGTTCATCCTTGGGAGCAATTTCCAAACGCCTGAAGGTACCACGTTCACCTGTACAAACAATAGTACGCAAGTATAAACACCATGGGACCACGCAGCCATCATACCGCTCAGGAAGGAGAGGCATTCTATCTCCTAGAGATGAATGCACTTTGTGCGAAAAGTGCAAATCAACGCCAGAACAACATCAAAGGATCTTGTGAAGATGCTGGAGGAAACAGGTACACAACTATCTATATGCACAGCAAAACGAGTCCTAAGTCGACATAACCTGAAAGGCCGCTCAGCAAGGAAGAAACCACTGCTCCAAAACCACAATAAAAAAGCCAGACTACGGTTTGCAACTGCACATGGGGACGAATATCGTATTTTTTTGGAGAAATGTCCTCTGGTCTGATGAAACAAAAATAGAACTGTTTGGCCATAAAGACCATCATTATGTTTGGAGGATAAGACCATCATTATGTTTGGAGGAAAAAGGGGGAGGCTTGCAAGCCGAAGAACACCATCCCAACCGTGAAGCACGGGGGTGGCAGCATCATGTTGTGGGGGTGCTTTGCTGCAGGAGAGACTGGTGCAATTCACAAAATAGATGGCATCATGAGGAGGGACAATTATGTGGATATATTGAAGCAACATCTCAAGACATCAGTCAGGAAGTTAAAGCTTGGTCGCAAATGGGTCTTCCAAATGGACAATGACCCCAAGCATACTTCCAAAGTTGTGGGAAAATGGCTTAAGGACAACAAAGTCAAATATTGGAGTGGCCATCACAAAGCACTGAGCTCAATCCTATAGACAATTTGTGGGCAGAACTGAATGGCGTGTGCGAGCAAGGAGGCCTACAAACCTGACTCAGTTACACCAGCTCTGTCAGGAGGAATGGGCCAAAATTCACCCAATTTATTGTGGGAAGCTTGTGGAAGGCTACTAGACACGTTTGATCCAAGTTAAACAATTTAAAGGCAATGCTACCAAATACTAATTGAGTGTATGTAAACTTCTGACCCACTGGGAATGTGATGAAAGAAATACAAGTTGAGATAAATCATTTTCTCTACTAACATTTTTCTCTATTGACATTTCACATTCTTAAAATAAAGTGGTGATCCTAACTGACCTAAGGCAGGGAATTTTTACTCTGATTAAATGTCAGGAATTGTGAAAAATTGAGTTTAAATGTACTTGGCTAAGGTGTATGTAAACTTCCGACTTCAACTGTATATGGCTTCAAGTGATTGAGGTTAGAATTGGAATTGGGTAAACTGCTTCTAAATGGATTTTTCAGAAAGTGATCCCTGCTTACCTCTAAGAAGAAGCGCGGGCTTTCTGGCATGGTGGTGAGAGAAGCAATAGCCGCAACAGAGGGAAATGCACACACCAGGACGAACACACGCCAGCTGTGGAACTGGTACGCAGAGCCCATCTGGAAACTCCAGCCTGGGAGGAGAGGAAGCAGAGAGAGAGAAAACCCGTATAAACCTGCGTAATCCCTAGATACAACTTTGTGGTATGGCATTTTGAGCGCTTTTTGGACAATATCCGTGATGATTGAATTCCCGCCATAGGCTACTCACCATAGTGTGGGATGATGGCCCATGCCATAGCTGAGGCATAGATGCCACCAATCATCCAGAACATGCAGAGCCAACTGAGGTGCTCCCCACGTTTCTCCTGGGCCAGAAACTCTGAGTAGTAGGAGAACACAATGGGGATGGAACCACCGATCCTGTAAGGATTAGCACAGAGAAACAAACCACTGGAAGTTGAGCTGGACTTTCAAATCCTGTTCCTGTTTAATCTTTTTGGAAAATCTGTAAATGAAATCAAACTTGGGGAGAATACTTGGAGGTAGGGGTGCTACTTGGCTTCTGTTAGGGTGCTCTTTGGATGAAATGTCCTTCTTAGCATTAAAGCAAAAAAACATATACAGTGTGGAGAACAAGTATTTGATACACTGCCGATTTTGCAGGTTTTCCTACTTACAAAGCATGTAGAGGTCTGTAATTTTTTATCATAGGTACACTTCAACTGTGAGAGACGGAATCTAAAACAAAAATCCAGAATATCACATTGTATGATTTTTAAGTAATTAATTTACATTTTATTGCATGACATAAGTATTTGATACATCAGAAAAGCAGAACTTAATATTTGGTACAGAAACCTTTGTTTGCAATTACAGAGATCATACGTTTCCTGTAGTTCTTGACCAGGTTTGCACACACTGCAGCAGGGATTTTGGCCCACTCCTCCTTACAGACCTTCTCCAGATCCTTCAGGTTTCGGGGCTGTCGCTGGGCAATACGGACTTTCAGCTCCCTCCAAAGATTTTCTATTGGGTTCAGGTCTGGAGACTGGCTAGGCCACTCCAGGACCTTCTTACGGAGCTACTCCTTAGATGCCCTGGCTGTGTATTTCGGGTTGTTGTCATGCTGGAAGACTCAGCCACGACCCATCTTCAATGCTCTTACTGAGGGAAGGAGGTTGTTGGCCAAGATCTCGCGATACATGGCCCCATCCATCCTCCCCTCAATAGTTGTCCTGTCCCCTTTGCAGAAAAGCATCCCCAAAGAATGATGTTTCCACCTCCATGCTTCACAGTTGGGATGGTGTTCTTGGGGTTGTACTCATCCTTCTTCTTCCTCCAAACACGGCGAGTGGAGTTTAGACCAAACAGCTCTATTTTTGTCTCATCCGACTACATGACCTTCTCCCATTCCTCCTCTGGATCATCCAGATGGTCATTGGCAAACTTCAGATGGGCCTGGACATGCGCTGGCTTGAGCAGGAGGACCTTCCGTGCACTGCAGGATTTTAATCCATGACGGCGTAGTGTGTTACTAATGGTTTTCTTTGAGACTGTGGTCCCAGCTCTCTTCAGGTCATTGACCAGGTCCTGCCATGTCGTTCTGGGCTGATCCCTCACCTTCCTCATGATCATTGATACCACACGAGGTGAGATTTTGCATGGAGACCCAGACCGAGGGTGATTGACCATCATCTTGAACTTCTTCCATTTTCTAATAATTGCGCCAACAGTTGTTGCCTTCTCACCAAGCTGCTTGCCTATTGTCCTGTAGCCCATCCCAGCCTTGTGCAGGTCTACAATTTTATCCCTGATGTCCTTACACAGCTCTCTGGTCTTGGCCATTGTGGAGAGGTTGGTGTCTGTTTGATTGAGTGTGTGGACAGGTGTTTTTATACAGGTAACGGGTTCAAACAGGTGCAGTTAATACAGGTAATGAATGGAGAACAGGAGGGCTTCTTAAAGAAAAACTAATAGGTCTGTGAGAGCCGGAATTCTTACTGGTTGGTAGGTGATCAAATACTTATGTCATGCAATAAAATGCAAATGAATTACAATGTGATTTTCTGGATTTTTGTTTTAATTCTGTCTCTCACAGTTGAAGTTTACCTATGATCAAAATTACAGACCTCAACATGCTTTGTAAGTAGGAAAACCTGCAAAATCGGCAGTGTATCAAATACTTGTTCTCCCAACTGTATATCTCTACTATATAACTATAAAAAAGCTATTAAGCCCACCTGCGTCTGTGTGTCACTCTGTCTCTATCTATCATTCACCTTCCATCGGTTTTCAGAATCTTACCCAACACCAGAAAGTAGTCGGCAGAAGAGAAAGGTGCTGTAGCCCTGGACAAAGGAGGAGAAGAAGGAGAAGACGCTGTTGATGGAGAGACAGATGAGAAGGGACTGCCGTCGGCCTATCCGATCAGCGAGCCCACCCCACACGAATGCACCGACCATCATTCCCAGATAAACAATCAGACCTGCAGAGGACATAAAGAGAAAATGAGAGAGTTACACGTTCCTTACCTGTGCATACAGCTGCTTTATTTGTCACCCTTCGGCACATCATGTGGCAAAAGAAAGATGATTTCGACACCCACTATCTCAGATCGTTCTGAAATAGTTTCTGTTTTTAAAAATTTACCATTTTAATTTATAGGACTGGCCATTTAAAGATTTATAACATTTAATAAATATAACATCCATTTGACCCAAACGTTAAAAAAAAGTTAGACATGAGGAATCCAAAGAAATGGTCAAAACCTTATATTATATGAATCCTATAAATTACAATGGCCAATTTGGGTGCAATCAGAGATGGAATTACTGTATATTTCAACAAAATAACATGGCAGGAATGCTAATCTTATTGGTTTCTAATTCTATTGAGCTCAGGTGCATCCTGTTTCCATTCATCATCCTTGAGATGTTTCTACAACTTTATAGGGAGTCCACCTTTAGTCAATTCAAATAACTGGACAAGATTTGGAAAGACACACACCTGTCTATATAAGGTCTCATGGTTGACAGTGCATGTCAGAGCAAAAACCAAGCAATGAGGTTGAAGGAATTGTCCGTATAGCTCCGAGACAGGATTGTGTCAAAGCACAGATCTGGGGATGGGTACCAAAACATTTCTGCAGCATTGAAGGTCCCCAATAACACAGTCGCCTCCATCATTATTAAATGGAAGAAGTTTGGACCACCAAGAACCTGATGGTCACTCTGACAGAGCTCCAGAGTTCCTCTGTGGAGATGGGAGAACCTTCCAGAAGGACTACCATCTCTGGAGCACTCCACCATTCAGGCCTTTATGGTGGAGTGGCAAGACGGAAGCCACTCCTCAGTGAAGGGACATGACAGACCGCTTGGAGTTTGCCAAAAGGCACTCAGACCATGAGAAACAAGATACTCTGATGAAACCAAAATTGAACTCTTTGGCCTGAATGCCAAGTGTCATGTCTGGAGGAACCTGGCACCATCCCTACGGTGAAGCATGGTGGTGATAGCATCATGCTGTTGGGATGTTTTTCAGGGACTGGGAGAGTAGTCAGGATCGAGGGAAAGATGAACGGAACAAAGTATAGAGAGATCCTTGATGAAAACCTGCTCAAGAGCACTCAGGACCTCAGACTGGGAAAAGGTTCACCTTCCAACAGGACAACAATCCCTAAGCACACAGCCAAGACAATGCAGGAGTGGCTTCCGGACCAGTCTCTGAATGTCCTTGAGTGACCCAGCCAGAGTTTGGACTTGAACCCAATCAAACATCTCTAGAGAGACCTGAAAATAGCTGTGCAGCAACCCTCCCCATCCACCCTGACAAAGCTTGGGAGGATCTGCAAAGAAGAATGGGAGAAACTCCTCAAATACAGGTGTGCCAAGCTTGTAGCGTCATACCCAAGAAGACTTCTGTAAATGTGATATTTCCGTTTCTTCTTTTTAATATATTTGCAAAAATGCAGAAAAACCTTTGTCATTATGGAGTACTGTGTCTAGATTGATGAGGGGAAAAATGATTTAATCCATTTTAGAATAAGGCTGTAACGTAATAAAATGTGGAAAAATTCAAGAATCGGAATACTTTCTGAATGCACTGTACATGACTGTCTTGCAATGTAAAAAAACAACAACAACAACAACTGACAATTGCATTGTGTAAAACCTGCGGTTAGGTTAGGTGTGTGTGGGCAGGCAGGCAGGCACTGTCTCACACTCCCAAACAGACACCACACACACACACACACACACACACACACACACACACACACACACACACACACACACACACACACACACACACACACACACACACACACACACACACACACACACACACACAAAGCTCAAGGGTAGTGAAGGGGGAGGTGTGGGATGGAGGAGACTAATCATAGATGGTTTTCCCCTTTATGTGAGAATAAACTCTCTTTGTCAGCGTGGACATAGGTAGCTAGCTATGGCTAGCCGGCTAATGTCTTTGTTTGAAAAATGCATCCGGACACATTACCAGCTTTTTTTGTTTCACCTGGGTGCCAGTATTACGTAGAGGAATACAGCAGTGCTAAAGCAGAGGGCTTGCAGTGAGCACGACAAGGCCTCTATTCTGAACTTTGTGTAGTGAGCTTTTTGAGGCATCACTGCAGCGGCATCACAGAGTGGAAGAAGAGAAGTCCAGTGGCTATAAGACTCCAGACTTGCCCTCTACAAGATCATCAGCAGACTCCATCGCCATCATTCCCCTTCCTCTGACCAGCTCCCTCCGCTCAACCCCTCAACTTCTGGCACCGACAGAGATGGCCGCCTCGCTTCGCGTTCCTAGGAAACTATGCAGTTTTTTGTTATTTTACGTGTTATTTCTTACATTAGTACCCCAGGTCATCTTAGGTTTCATTACATACAGTCGAGAAGAACTACTGAATATAAGATCAGCGTCAACTCACCATCAGTACGACCAAGAATATGTTTTCCGCGACGCGGATCCTGTGTTCTGCCTTACAAACAGGACAACGGAATGGATCGCATGCAGTGACCCAAGAAAACGACTCCGAAAAAGAGGGAAACGTAGCGGTCTTCTGGTCAGACTCAGGACAAGGGCACATCGCGCACCACTCCCCAGCATTCTTCTTGCCAATGTCCAGTCTCTTGACAACAAGGTTGATGAAATCCGAGCAAGGGTAGCATTCCAGAGGGACATCAGAGACTGCAACGTTCTCTGCTTCACGGAAACATGGCTCACTGGAAAGACGCTATCGGAGGCGGTGCAGCCAGCGGGTTTCTCCACGCATCGCGCCGACAGAAACAAACATCTTTCTGGTAAGAAGAGTGGCGGGGGCGTATGCCTCATGACTAACGAGACATGGTGTGATGAAGGAAACATACAGAAACTCAAATCCTTCTGTTCACCTGATTTAGAATTCCTCACAATCAAATGTAGACCGCATTATCTTCCAAGAGAATTCTCTTCGATTATAATCACAGCCGTATATATCCCCCCCCCCCCCAAGCAGACACATCGATGGCTCTGAACGAACTTTATTTAACTCTTTGCAAACTGGAAACCATTTATCCGGAGGCTGCATTCATTGTAGCTGGGGATTTTAACAAAGCTAATCTGAAAACAAGACTCCCTAAATTTTATCAGCATATCGATTGCGCAACCAGGGGTGGTAAAACCTTGGATCATTGTTACTCTAACTTCCGTGACGCATATAAGGCCCTGCCCCGCCCCCCTTTCGGAAAAGCTGACCACGACTCCATTTTGTTGATCCCTGCCTACAGGCAGAAACTTAAACAAGAGGCTCCCACGCTGAGGTCTGTCCAACGCTGGTCAGACCAAGCTGACTCCACACTCCAAGACTGCTTCCATCACGTGGACTGGGACATGTTTCGTATTGCGTCAGATAAAAATATTGACGAATACGCTGATTCGGTGTGCGAGTTCATTAGAACGTGCGTTGAAGATGTCGTTCCCATAGCAACGATAAAAACATTCCCTAACCAGAAACCGTGGATTGATGGCAGCATTCGCGTGAAACTGAAAGCGCGAACCACTGCTTTTAATCAGGGCAAGGTGTCTGGCAACATGACCGAATACAAACAGTGCAGCTATTCCCTCCGCAAGGCTATTAAACAAGCTAAGCGTCAGTACAGAGACAAAGTAGAATCTCAATTCAACGGCTCAGACACAAGAGGCATGTGGCAGGGTCTACAGTCAATCACGGACTACAAGAAGAAACCCAGCCCAGTCACGGACCAGGATGTCTTGCTCCCAGGCAGACTAAATAACTTTTTTGCCCGCTTTGAGGACAATACAGTGCCACTGACACGGCCTGCAATGAAAACATGCGGTCTCTCCTTCACTGCAGCCGAGGTGAGTAAGACATTTAAACGTGTTAACCCTCGCAAGGCTGCAGGCCCAGACGGCATCCCCAGCCGCGCCCTCAGAGCATGCGCAGACCAGCTGGCCGGTGTGTTTACGGACATATTCAATCAATCCCTATACCAGTCTGCTGTTCCCACATGCTTCAAGAGGGCCACCATTGTTCCTGTTCCCAAGAAAGCTAAGGTAACTGAGCTAAACGACTACCGCCCCGTAGCACTCACTTCCGTCATCATGAAGTGCTTTGAGAGACTAGTCAACCATATCACCTCCACCCTACCTGACACCCTAGACCCACTCCAATTTGCTTACCGCCCAAATAGGTCCACAGACGATGCAATCTCAACCACACTGCACACTGCCCTAACCCATCTGGGCAAGAGGAATACCTATGTGAGAATGCTGTTCATCGACTACAGATCGGCATTTAACACCATAGTACCCTCCAAGCTCGTCATCAAGCTCGAGACCCTGGGTCTCGACCCCGCCCTGTGCAACTGGGTACTGGACTTCCTGACGGGCCGCCCCAGGTGGTGAGGGTAGGCAACAACATCTCCTCCCCGCTGATCCTCAACACGGGGCCCCACAAGGGTGCGTTCTGAGCCCTCTCCTGTACTCCCTGTTCACCCACGACTGCGTGGCCACGCACGCCTCCAACTCAATCATCAAGTTTGCGGACGACACAACAGTGGTAGGCTTGATTACCAACAACGACAGAGACGGCCTACAGGGAGGAGGTGAGGGCCCTCGGAGTGTGGTGTCAGGAAAATAACCTCACACTCAACGTCAACAAAACTAAGGAGATGATTGTGGACTTCAGGAAACAGCAGAGGGAACACCCCCCTATCCACATCGATGGAACAGTAGTGGAGAGGGTAGCAAGTTTTAAGTTCCTCGGCATACACATCACAGACAAACTGAATTGGTCCACTCACACTGACAGCGTCGTGAAGAAGGCGCAGCAGCGCCTCTTCAACCTCAGGAGGCTGAAGAAATTCGGCTTGTCACCAAAAGCACTCACAAACTTCTACAGATGCACAATCGAGAGCATCCTGGCGGGCTGTATCACCGCCTGGTACGGCAACTGCTCCACCCTCGACCTTAAGGCTCTCCAGAGGGTAGTGAGGTCTGCACAACGCATCACCGGGGGCAAACTACCTGCCCTCCAGGACACCTACACCACCCGATGTTACAGGAAGGCCATAAAGATCATCAAGGACATCAACCACCCGAACCACTGCCTGTTCACCCCGCTATCATCCAGAAGGCGAGGTCAGTACAGGTGCATCAAAGCTGGGACCGAGAGACTGAAAAACAGCTTCTATCTCAAGGCCATCAGACTGTTAAACAGCCACCACTAACATTGAGTGGCTGCTGCCAACACACTGTCATTGACACTGACCCAACTCCAGCCACTTTAATAATGGGAATTGATGGGAAATGTTGTAAATATATCACTAGCCACTTTAAACAATGCTACCTTATATAATGTTACTTACCCTACATTATTCATCTCATATGCATACGTATATACTGTACTCTACATCATCGACTGCATCCTTATGTAATACATGTATCACTAGCCACTTTAACTATGCCACTTTGTTTACTTTGTCTACATTCTCATCTCATATGTATATACTGTACTCGATACCATCTACTGTATGCTGCTCTGTACCATCACTCATTCATATATCCTTATGTACATATTCTTTATCCCCTTACACTGTGTATAAGACAGTAGTTTTGGAATTGTTAGTTAGATTACTTGTTGGTTATCACTGCATTGTCGGAACTAGAAGCACAAGCATTTCGCTACACTCGCATTAACATCTGCTAACCATGTGTATGTGACAAATAAAATTGGATTTGATTTGATTTTGAACTGACCCTCTCTATCATCAGAGGATGCAGCAAAGACTTGGCCTCTATTGGTTGACCTGTCAGCATACTGCATGTTGCTTGTTTGATTGTTGCTCTTGAAGCACTTTGAGATATAAGGTTAATCAATTGTTGTTGTTATTATTATAGACGTGTCAGAGAGACAAGCTGCAGAGCAAAAATTGGGGTCCCCATATTCAATCAAAACTAGTAACCAGCAATGTTTTGCATGTTTTCCTCTATCATAGTCTTTCAGCATAATAAAATGATGTTCATGTTTATCTCCTCAGGAAAATGGGTAGCCAATTTGGGCCTAGGTTGCTGTCTGCTTTGGACCGTTTCTGAGCCACAACAAAGTTTATAGGCACTTATAAAGTATTCTAAAGATGGCACAAGACAGAGAGACGGTAAGAGAAAAAACCTGTTTAAGATGCTGGAGCGCAATTGGCTGAATGCTGGCGGTACACTGGCATGATATTAACTCAACACGAACACACAACACAATTTTATTTTACTGTAGTGATTTTTGCTAGAAAATGATCTGGTGACGAAAGCTAGTCTGCACTAGCAACTACAGTACCTGGTTATTTCTGTGAATAAATGAAATACCAGGTCATTTCTTTATCATAAAATGAAGTGCTGCCAAGCAGACATTTGTGTATCAGGTGCTGATGTCAATGAATATGTTACTGAGTTACACATTCATCACTCTCCAGAGGGTCGGCAGAAAGCAGATGTTTCCTGTTACAACCTAACTTGAAAAATGGATGTGGGGACTGGATGTGGATGTGGGGACTGGATGTGGATGTGGGGACTCTCTTTTACGCCTGTTACGTTAGGTTACACATTCATAGATTGCTAATTTTATTGTCTACCAAAGAAATAGATGTGAGGAATTTACCGTAGAACGACAGGGTTTTTATTGAATTTGCATTGGGGCCGATTAACTCCCCCACATTTGACACTTGATCGGAGAAAAACATTTAAGGGCTCACTAACCTAGCATGTAAATCAATCAAGTTAATTAAAAAGACACAGTTTAAGGGTCACACTTACCCAACATGCCCTTGCTTTCCTCTGACAGACACATATCTTTCTCGGCGCTGGGGAGCACAAAGCCCACCACAAAAATCTCTACACCGTCTGCCATGAGGGCCAGCCCCAGCACAAAGTAGAGGGTCCACTGGAACTTTCCATGGCCGCACTCCTGCAGGATGGTCTCGTACTGCTGGGCTAGCTCTTCTTGATCCTTCCGCCTTTCCCCCTCAAACTGTGCCATGTCCCTGAACTGCTGCCCATCTCCCCCTGCTAGGCTGTCGGCAGCCTTGCTCGAGTCAGCGCGGGGAATGCCCTGGTACTCGCCCTCGTAGATCTCGTCGTCTTCGTCGTGGCCTTCTGTGGAGTCGCTGTGGCCACCTTCATCGTCATTGGCTGCCTGGCTGTCGCCCCGGTAGTAGCCACTGTCCTGCCCCCCAGGCACTCCAGGGTAGTCATCGTCGTCGTCTTCCTCAAAGCGGGCGTATGAGCGTTTGCTGTACTCGTCGGTCATCTTGTCCACACCGCGGCCCACTTTCTTGGCCGCCTGGCGCTTGACCTCCTTGGCAATGTCTTTGGCGCCCTTTATAAAGGCTGTCTTGTTCTGATAGCCGTCCTCCATTATTGAAGGGTAGAGGAATCTCAAAGGCAGGGGTTTATCACCTGAAAAGCAGGATGGAGCTCAGGAATCTCTGGGGAATGTTTGTCAGGCAGTGTTCCAGTTTACCCTCAATAGGGTGGTGGAGAGTTGAGCTGGATTGGATCACAGGGCCCGCTCTGCGATGAACTGCTCCTCTACAGAGGGAAAGCGCAAACACATTGTTAGTCACATGGACCAAACTTTTGAATCAGGGTTTGGGTCAATATAATTTTAAATAAATACTGTATAGCTTCAAAACATGTTTAAAACCACAATTGTGGTCTAATGCAGTCCTTGCATCCATAGCTTCATCCCTCAGCTGTTTATCAAAACAAGTGGTGGGGTGGCCAATTAGTGGTTTTTAGAATCCCCCGATTGCCCCTTTAAGTAACGTTCTATCTCTATAATGCTCAATATGAGTAAGCCCAGATCCTGTTACTGTTGCTAGGGGAGGCGTATTTCTAAGCAGATGCCAAGGAGCATCTTATCTCAATTTGCATTCTCTGTAAACTGATTAGGAATGGCTTACTGTTCGATGTTGACATATTGTGTCTTGTGTCCATCTGATAACTCAACACCAGGGAAAGTAAAGCAGGGGCAAATTGAGAAGGGTAGCAACTCTTCCTTGTGGACTGTGGATTCATGGAGAAGTCAAAAACAATATTCATCACAAGCAAATGGAAAATACATTTAAAATAATATATAGTAAGAGTATGAGTCCAAGTGTGCATTTTTGCTGTGCACAAATAATGTTGCTTTTGACTTATACTGCTTTATTTGGAAATGGCCTCTCGCATGTTAAGATGCAGAACTGACCATACTGGAAGTAAAAGGCCTGTAAAATGTAGATAACACTTAGTATTTAGGGACCACAACACATCACATTAGTTCTCGTTTTTTGTTTGATCTTGTCTCATCACTGCAACTTCCCAAAGGGCTCGGGAGAGGCAAAGGTGGAGTCATGCTTCCACCAAAACAAGACCCACCAAAATGTGCTTTTTAACACCCGCCAGCTTAACCCAGATGCCAGCCACACCAATGTGTCAGATGAAACGCTGTTCAACTGATGACTGAAGTCAGCCTGCAGGCACCCGGCCCGCCACAAGGAGTCGCTAGGGCGCAATGAGCCAAGTAAAGCACCCCCGGCCAAACCCTCCCCTAACTCGGACGACGCTGGGCCAATTGTGGCACCGCCAGCGAATGAACCCGGGTCTGTAGTTATGCCTCTAGCACAGAAATGCAGTGCCTTAGACCGCTACGACACTCAGGAGGCCCATTAGTTAACATTTTTAAGCCATATACTATATGCACTGATAGACATATTCCTGTCCCCCAAACACCTGACTACAGCAAAGTCAGATTTAAAATGGTGGCCACCATTAAAGAAGGTGGGGATACTTTGATACAATCAACATCACTGATAACAATATTGTTTGGTAGCCTTTCATCTACAGTGCCTTCAGAAAGTATTCACACCTGTTGACTTTTTACATATTTTCTTGTATTACAAAGTAGGATTAAAATGTATTAAATTGCCATTGCTTGTCATCGATCTACACAAAAAAATTCTAACATTTGTGAAAAAAAATATGAAAAATAAAACACTAATATATCTTGATTACATACATATTCAGCCCCTTGAGACAATACGTGTTAGAATCACCTTTGGCAGAATCGCTTTTGGCAACATTTACAGCTATGAGCTTTGCACACCTAGATTGCACAATATTTGCACATTATTATTTTT
Organism: Oncorhynchus nerka; assembly: GCF_034236695.1. Lineage (NCBI taxonomy): Eukaryota > Metazoa > Chordata > Actinopteri > Salmoniformes > Salmonidae > Oncorhynchus > Oncorhynchus nerka. The sequence goes on along the minus strand of NC_088399.1, from coordinate 68,521,817 downwards.
GTAATTCTTCAAGCTCTTTCAAGTTGGTTACTGATCATTGCTAGACACCCATTTTCAAGTCTCGCCGTAGATTTTCAAGTCAAAACTGTAACTAGGCCACTCAGGAACCTTCAATGTCATCTAGGTAAGCAACTCCAGTGTATATTTGGCCTTGTGTTTTAGGTTATTGTCCTGCTGAAAGGTGAATTTGTCCCTCAGTGTCTCTTGGAAAGCAGACTGAACCAGGTTTCCCTCTAGGATTTCTCCTGTGCCTAGCTCAATTCCGTTTCTTATATCCCCCCCAAAAAACTCCCTTGCCGATGACACGATGCAGCCACAACCACGCTTGAAAATATGAAGAGTGGTACTCAGTGATGTGTTGTGTTGGATTTGCCCCAAACATAATGCTTTGTATTCAGGACATACAGTTCATTTCTTTACCACATGTTCAATGCTGTTGATCTATACTTCGTTTTCTACTATCACAGCCATTAAACTCTGTAACTGTCTTTGTAGTGACTTTGTAGTGATCCAAAGTTGAATTATTAACTTCACCATGCTTTTTAAAAATCCATCTACCAATAGGTGCCCTTCTTTGCGAGGAATTGGAAAACCTCCCTGGTCCTTGTTGTTGAAACTGTGTTTGAAATTCACTGCTGAGGGACTTTACAGATAATTGTATGTGTGGGGTACAGAGATGAAGTAGTCATTCAAAAATCATTTTAAACAATATTATTGCACACCGAGTGAATCCATGCAACTTATTGTGCGATTGTAAAGCACATTTTTACTCCTGAACTGATTTAGGCTTGCCATAACAAAGGGGCTGAATATTTGATTCAAGACATTTCAGCTTTTAATTTTGTATTAGTTAGGAAAAATAAACAAGACAATAACTGTACCTCCACGTTGACATTATAGGGTATCGTGTGTAGGCCAGTGACACAACATCTCCATGTAATCAATTTTAAATTCTGTCTGTAACACAACAAAATGAGGAAAAGTCAAGGGGTGTGAATACTTTATGAAGGCACTGTATGTCTGCCTATCACAGAGGTAAACCTGCAATGGTCTCTTTCTGCAGTGTGAAACAAATAACTATAGCATATACAGTTGAAGTCGGAAGTTTATATACACTTATGTTGGAGTCATTAAAACTCGTTTTTCAACCACACCACAAATATCTTGTTAACAAACTATCGTTTTGTCAAGTCGGTTAGGACATCTTTTTGTGCATGACACAAGCCATTTTCCCAACAATTGTTTACATACAGATTATTTATCTTATAATTTACTGTATTCGCAATTCCAGTGGGTCAGAAGTTTACATACACTAAGTTGACTGTGCCTTTAAACAGCTTGGAAAATTCCAGAAAATTGTGTGATGGCTTTAGAAGCTTCTGATAGGCTAATTGACCTCATTTGAGGCAATTGGAGGTGTACCTGTGGATGTGCCTTTTTACTTGACATCATGGGAAAATCAAAAGAAATCAGCCAAGATCTCAGAAAACAAATTGGAGACCTCCACAAGTCTGATTCATCCTTGGGAGCAATTTCCAAACGCCTGAAGGTACCACGTTCATCTGTGCAAACAATAGTATGCAAGTATAAAGACCATGGGACCACGCAGCCATCATACTGCTCAGAAAGGAGACTTCTGTCTCTTAGAGATGAACGTACTTTGGTGCGAAAAGTGCAGATCAATCCCAGAACAACAGCAAAGGACCTTTGCAGATGCTGGAGGTGCTGGAGGAAGTGGGCACAAAGGTATCTATATCCACACTAACACGAGTCCTATGTCGACATAACCTGAAAGGCCGCTCAGCAAGGAGGAAGCCTCAGCTCCAAAACCGCCATAAAAAAGCATGTCTCTTTTTGGAGAAATGTCCTCTAGTCTGATGAAACAAAAATAGAACTGTTTGGCCATAATGACCATCATTATGTTTGGAGGAAAAAGGGGGAGGCTTGCAAGCCGAAGAACACCATCCCAACCGTGAAGCACGGGGGTGGCAGCATCATGTTGTGGGGGAGCTTTGCTGCAGGAAGGACTGGTGCACTTCAGAAAATAGATGGCATCACGAGGAAGGACAATTATGTGGATATATTGAAGCAACATCTCAAGACATCAGTCAGGAAGTTAAAACTTGGTTGCAAATGGGTCTTCCAAATGGACAATGACCCCAAGCATACTTCCAAATGGCTTAAGGACAACAAAGTCAAATATTGGACTGGCCATCACAAAGCTCTGACCTCAATCCTATAGAAAATGTGTGGGCAGAACTGAAAAAGTGTGTGCGAGAAAGGAGGCCTACAAACCTGACTCAGTTACACGAGCTCTGTCAGGAGGAATGGGCCAAAATTCACCCAACTTATTGTGGGAAGCTTGTGGAAGGCTACCCAAAATGTTTGATCCAAGTTAAACAATTTAAAGGCAATGCTACCAAATACTAATTGAGTGTATGTAAACTTCTGACCCACTGGGAATGTGATGAAAGAAATAAAAGCTGAAATCATTCTCTCTACTATTATTCTGACATTTCACATACTTAAAATAAAGTGGTGATCCTAACTGAACTAAGACAGGGAATTGTTACTAGGATTAAATGTCAGGAATTGTGAAAAACTGAGTTTAAATGTATTTGTATGTAAGCTTCCGACTTCAACTGTATTAGTAGATAATTGGATTTTGTAAGACAGGGATGAAGAGATGTGTTGATAGAGGAATCTCTATATTTAACATGATCAAATGGGTAGGTCAAAATGTAACTGAGCTTCAATTCAATGTTTCGAACTGACTGCCCAGAGGGATGGGCTGTATGTCCTTGACATTCAATCTTTCCTGCTTTTCACAATTCTTTATTGTCTCAGTCTATGGATGTGGCCACATTTTCCTCAACAGCAAAATACCAACAACCCATTGAAGAAGGCTAAAACCAACAAACTATATGTATTTTGTTGAAACAAGCTGTCCACTTAATTTTCGACAGGAGCTGGAGATAAGCTCTACTGCTCTTCTTGATTTGTCTTGCCATTGTAGGTTATTTAAAGCAGTGACTGCTTTAACTGGCTAATGAGGATTATTAATCCTCTCATGCCATGTGTTGGGATTATACGAAGGGAAAACAACAGTACAGGACTGAGGATGAACTTTTGGGAGGCCGTGATTGTGAACAGATGGGAGGGGGGAGAGAAACATAGAGAGAGATAGTGAGGGGAAGGGAGAAAGGACAAGATACAATGCACAGAGAATGGAATAGAGAAATTGAGAAAAGGAGAGATAGAAATTGAGAGAGAGAGGGAGAGAGCATTCTTCAGGGGATTCATTCCTGACAACAGGGCGTCACATATTAGACAAAAAGGTGCCCCCACCAAAAGCTGCAAGAGTGAGGACTAAATTGGGTACAGTAATGACAACACATCCATCTATTTAAAAAAAAAACACTGTCACACATTCTGAGCAGTAAATACACACACCAGATATGCTATCTTTTGGTCAGTAACACGCCCACACGGTTACACATGTGGGGTCAAAGAAAGGGATGAGACTCACTTTAACACATATTGGTCCTAAAATGCAAAACTCGCCATCCTGGCGTCCAAGTACTTTACTCTAGCAATTCCCTTACACCATAGAACACACTCAATGGACGAACTTGGGTGCCATTCCACTTCAGGGTGGCAGCCCTGACCAGGACCTGAACCAGAGGATCTGGGACTATCAGTCCAACAACTCGTTGACAAGGTCACTGGATAGCCTAGGCTATAAGATGGTGTTGAGGCAATAGCTACTCTGAGCAGTAGAGGGCTTGGTGTGATATTAAACCCATTTCATTTCACAGCATTGGTGTGCAGACAGACACTGATGCAAGTTTATCCTTATTACCATTAGTGTGTGTTAATTAGGAATTGGCAGGCAAGCCATCAGGGGCGTTTGGAACCCCAAAAATCTGTGGTGGCACAAAGTAAGTGAGGATGACTGGGGCGTGACCCAGAGGGGGGCTACGGCCCATCCATAAGTTGGAGAATTCTGCATTTTTCAAACACCTGAAACAGCTCTTTCCTGCCATTTAGAGCCATGATCATTAGGATTAATTCTATGTAAAAAAATATATGTATATTTTTCTGCATATCTACGCATACATCTTGAGCCGTCTGTATCCTCCTGACTAGCGGTTCTTTAAAAAATACAATAAATTATTGTCACAACTCCCACCGAAGGTGGCTCCTCTTCCTGTTCGGGCGGCGCTCGGCGGTTGTCGTCACCGGTCTACTAGCTGCCACCGATCCCCTTTTCCTTTTCTGTTGGTTTTGTCTTATTGGTTACAACTGTTTCTTGTTTGGGTTTTGGTTAGGGCTATTTAAGCCGGTTATCCCCGCCTGCTTTTGTGCGGGCTTGTTTCTCTGTTCGTTTTGTGGATGTGCTATTTTTCTTATTTTCTCCGGACTGTTTGGGTCCTATTTTTGGGCCGGTCATTCTATGCGCCTGGTGTTTTGGCGTGACCTTTTCTGTCACAGGAATAAATACGGTTGTCCTAAACCCTCTGCTCTCTGCGCCTGACTCCGCACCCACTACTCTTAAAAGTCGTAACATTAATATATGCTTCTCTGCACCTCTGCTAGAATATGGGTGAAAGATTGAAAGGAATGTGAGTCTTATTCAGTACATTTAGTTACTGCTTGCTTTTCTAAAGTCTACCAACCTAGCCAGCAGGCATACCAGCTAAGATAGTTAGACAAGCTAGATACTCTAACTGGATTCATAGCCTGCAATGGCTTCTTGGTAGCTAGTTATGAGGTTGGGAGATTGGGAACATATCTGGGCTAGCTAAAGGTGACTTCATACAATTGCTAAGTGGCTAGTAGTATTACAGATACATTTATTTTAATTTTATATATACCAGTCAAAAGTTTGGACACACCTACTCATTCAAGGGTTTTTCTTTATTTTTACTATTTTCTAAATAGTAGAATAATAGTGAAGACATTAACACTATGAAATAACACATATGGAATCATGTAGTAACCCAATTAAAACAAAAATATATATATATATATTAGCAACCCTTTGCCTTGATGACAGCACACCCTTGGCATTCTCTCAACCAGCTTCACCTGGAATGTTTTTCCAACCGTCCTTCACTCTGCGGTCCAACTCATCCTAAACCATCTCAATTGGGTTGAGGTCGGGTGATAGTAGAGGCCATGTCATCTGATGCAGCACTCCACTCTCTCCTTATTGGTCAAATAGCCCTTACACAGCCTGGAGGTGTGTTGGGTCATTGTCCTGTTGAAAAACAAGTGTAAACCAGAAGGGATGGTGTATTGCTGCAGAATGCTGTGGTAGCCATGTTGGTTAAATGTGCCTTGAATTCCAAATAAATCCCCCAAAATGTCACCAGCAAAGCATCTCTACACCATCACACCTCCTACTCCATGCTTCATGGTGGGAACATGCCAAAATCATCCGTTCACCTACACTGCGTCTCACAAAGACACAGAGGTTGCAGCAGCAACCTCTGGGTTTTCTTTTCCTGTGGCGGTCCTCATGAGAGCCAGTTTAATCATAGCACTTGATGGTTTTTGCGAAATTTTCTGAATTGACTGACCTTCACGTCTTAATGTAATGATGGACTGTCATTTCTCTTTGCTTATTTGAGCTGTTTTTGCCATAATATGGACTCGGTCTCTTACCAAATAGGACTATCTTTTGTGTACCACCCCTACCTCCTTGGACACAGTGTTAACTAATCTCCACACGAGCTTCAATGCCATACAACTCTCCTTCCGTGGCCTCCAACTGCTCTTAAACGCAAGTAAAACTAAATGCATGCTATTCAATCGATCACTGCCCGCACCTGCTCGCCCGTCCAGCATCACTACTCTGGACGGCTCTGACTTAGAATACGTGGACAATTACAAATACCTGTGTGTTTGGTTAGACTGTAAACTCTCCTTCCAGACTCACATTAAGCATCTCCAATCCAAAATTAAATCTAGAATCGGCTTCCTATATCGCAACAAAGCATCCTTCATGCTGCCAAACATACCCTCGTAAAACTGACCATCCTACCGATCCTCTACTTCGGTGATGTCATCTATAAAATAGCCTCCAACACTCTACTCAACAAACTGGATGCAGTCTACCACAGTGCCATCCGTTTTGTCACCAAAACCCCATACACTACCCACCATTGTGACCTGTACGCTCTCGTTGGTTGGCCCCCCCTTCATACTCGTCGCCAAACATACTGGCTACAGGTTATCTACAAGTTTCTGCTAAGTAAAGGCCCGCCTTATCTCAGCTCACTGGTCACCATAGCAGCACCCACTCGTAGCACACGCTCCAGCAGGTATATCTCACTGGTCACCCCCAAAGCCAATTCCTCCTTTGGTCGTCTTTCCTTCCAGGTCTCTGCTGCCCATGACTGGAACTAATTGCAAAAATATCTGAAGCTGGAGACTCACATCTCCCTCACTAGCTTTAAGCACCAGCTGTCAGAGCAGCTTACAGATCACTGCACCTGTACATAGCCCATCTGTAAACAGCCCATCTATCTACCTATATCATCCCCATACTGGTATTTATTTATTTTGCTCCTTTGCACCCCAGTATCTCTATCTGCACATTCAGCTTATGCCGATCTACCATTCCAGTGTTTAATTGCTATATTGTAATTACTTTGCCACCATGGCCTATTTATTTCCTTAACTTACCTCATTTGCACTCACTGTATATAGACTTTTTGTTTTCTTTTGTTCTACTGTATTATTGACTGTATGTTTTTTGTTTATTCCATGTGTAACTCTGTGTTGTTGTATGTGTCGAATTGCTGCGCTTTATCTTGGCCAGGTCGCAGTTGCAAATGAGAACTTGTTCTCAACTAGCCTACCTGGTTAAATAAAGGTTAAATAAAAATAAATAAATAAATAAAATACCTTGTCACAACACAACTGATTGGCTCAAATGCATTAAGATGGAAAGAAATTCTACAAATCAACTTTTAACAAGACACACCTTTTAATTGAAATGCATTCCAGGTGACTAGGAGAATGCCAAGAGTGCGCTAAGCTGTCAAGGCAAAGGGTGGTTACTTTAAAGAATCTCAAATTTGAAATATTTTTTGATTTGTTTAACAATTCTTTGGTTACTATATGATTCCATATGTGTTATTTCATAGTTTTGATGTCTTCACTATTATTTTACAATGTAGAAAATAGTAAAAATAAAGAAAACCCCTTATATATATATTTTTTTTTTTTAATGTATTAATTTTAAACAGGACAAATCTGAGGGGGCATGTGCCCCTTGGAACGTCGCCTCTGCATTCCATAACAATGTTCTCAAAAAATTTACCTGATTATGTTTTGCAGGCTCGTTTATTTTAACGGTTAAGGCAATATGTAGGCTATTTGTTAAGGGAAATAGTAAACCCGTTGAGCATCATCAACAAATGGCGCCAGTCTGAGACAAGGTCGTTATAGATGGAGGCAAAGCATGCACATTTCTTGTCTTGCCAAAAGTAGCACGGCTTCAAGATGATGGTCAACCGTTGTGAGATCTTTGCAAGGTCACAAGTGTCAGTTTCTTATTTCAGAAATGGTCTGCCAATAACATGCATTACGGACGGTTGGCATTCAGTCGACACGGAATCCCCCTTTAAAAACCTGAGGATGACACATTGCCTAGTTAGTTACCATCCCCCTCGCCAACACAATCATGATGAATCGCCTACGTGAAGGACGATGGCAAAATTCTAACACATTTCTCCATTCAGGCGCGATACGACTGCGAAATCATGATAGTATGCTACCAGTAATATATTTTATTTTGATACTTTTATTTCGGATTAGCCTATAATTAAATATTTAACGTAGTGCAACAAGACCAGCGCGACTTTTACAACTGACCTAAAGCAATTAGCTCAATTGTTGAATGAATTATCTAAATGCAATATTCAACATATTTTCGGTAATATAAACGATTTAAACTCAAACGCAGTTCCAATCTCTTCATTTGAAGAGACATTGAATTGTCGCGACTGCGTTTTTACGCAGGGAAGACTTGGGTATCATGTTAGATAGATAGGCCTGCTGTCATGTTAAATAGGCTACAATAAATATCAATAACATCAATCATTTTAGTCTGTATGGAGTCTGCATCGACCTGCATAGTCGCATAAATAGATAGGCTACATTTCAATAAAACACTATATGATTTTCACATCCAATATCGTGGCCAGTGGGTAAGATATTTTGGGAAGCACGCACATCCACATTCGTATAACAACGGAGTCGGCCTATGTAGTCTAATTATAACCAATTTGCCGAGTTTCATTTTAGTAAAGGTAACAGCATCATCTCACCGTAATTATGGACATGGATATCACTATATCCCCAGCTTGAATTTTGTCAACAGGATGACAGTGCGTTGATGCTGCTGCTGCTCAAACGTGGATAGGCTCCCCGTAACCCAACTGACTGAAGAGGAAGCGTGATGCTGGAACCTAGAAGGTACCACCTCAGTGGGTACCACAAGTAGCATCGAAGATTTCGCCCCCCCCCGGCAGAAATATACCTTTCACGCACCTTGCCACGGTCTATCTTAATGGCTCTCTTATTGGTTCTCAAGTTATTCATTTATCTTAACCCGTATTTCAAACTATTTTTAAGTATTACACATCCATTTTGCTTTCGCATTAAATGTTGCCCACCACGCCCTCCCATCATCACACACACACAATACTATTTGAATCATGTGTAGGCCTACATGTGAAAGCAAGCAACTATGACGTGTAGCCTATTGATATTTATCAAGGTGTTGGTATGTTTATGTTTCAAATCGATGAATGTATCCTAAGTTTTAGCTGTATTAGGCTTACATACCCTGAATGAAAATATGTATCTTTACCACTCACGCAAACATGTAGGCCTACAGCCTATAATGAGAATCGCCTCTCTTTCAGGTTGCCAAATGTATTACTCTGCTCCAATTCAATGTTCTAATAGAACAGCTTAAATATAATGAGTTGTGTTTTTTTAATCGTTGGAATAAGACTAATAGTAGCCCCTAATCAACAGGCATAAGAGGTCTCTGAAACAATATTTTCCATGTAAATGGACCTCTCCCTGAGCTGAATAATCAAAATGCCAACACCATATTTCTCTCTCACATACACCTGCCCCTGTTTCTATGCCAACCACTGGCTCATCCCACCTAGTGACATCACAGGACCAGATGATGAGGAAACAAGTGAGCTTAATTGACAACCCATGACTTTCCTGCCCAGCTCAGTTATGCAGAAAATATCAGTTATTCTAGCTCTATGAAAATTGCTAACTCTATTTTAAAGGAGGGTTTAATAAACCAATCTAATATAGGGTTTTAAGCCACTTTGTTTGCACTCATTAATCACTCATTATTAGTGGTGTAAAGTACTTAAGTAAAAATACTTGAAAGTACTAAAGTCGTTTTTTGGGGTATTTGTACTTTACTTTTCTTTTTATATTTTTGACTTCACTACATTCCTAAATCAAATGATGTCCTTTTTACTGCATACATTCTCCCTGACACCCAAAAGTACTTGTTACATTTTGAATGTTTAGCAGAACAGGAAAATTGTCTAATTCACACACTTATCAAGAGAACATCCCTGGTCATCCCTACTGCCTCTGATTTGGGGGACTCACTAAACACATGCTTCGTTTGTGAATTATGTCTGAGTGTTGGACCATGCCCCTGGCTATCTGTACATTTTAAAAACAAGAAAATGATGCCATCTGGTTTGCTTTATATAAAGAAAGTTGATACTTAAGTATATTTTAGCAATTACATTTACTTTTGATACTTAAGTATATTTAAAATCAAATACTTTTAGACTTTTACTCAAAGTAGTATTTTACTGGGTGACTTTCACTTGGGTCTTCACTTTTTCCACCACTGCTCATTATAAGACCTGCTTAATAATAATTAGTAAAATAAGTACCCTTCACAATGTAAGGAAACATTATCCACCTAAAAAAAGAGAAACACTTAACACCACTTCAATACAGCTATAACCGGAATTTACTTTTTCGTACCAGGTTAGGAGAACTTACACAGCTGGTTAGAATTAATGGAAAAGGTTAGGAGACTGAGGTTAAGGCTCAGAGTGAAAATGCTCTCCTTACCTGCTACTTACGAAAATCACTTCCGGTCGTCGCTGTATCGAAGTGACATGAAAAGAGACCTAGATACCACGGAACCGGAAGTGACCCCTAGAAGATTTTCAGAGCCCAGACATTTTACATGACTGCCTTGTTTTCGTGTTGTTGACATAGGTCTGGGCTGACACACTCAATATTATGTCTCCATGGTCAAGCTAGGTTGGGTCCAGCCACAATTAACTAATGCTCAAAATCCATTTTCAGCTGGCGCTCAGTGGCATCAACCAATGTTTAATATATCTTTAAGAATCAATATCAATCATTTAAATGATCAAAAATGGCTTAAAATATCAGTGTGATTATGCAGCAATATACATCCTCCTCCATAACCCACTACTTCAGAAAAGTGGCATCTTCCATAACCATGGCAACAGACCGAGTGAGTGCCTCATTCAACATGGACGCAGCACACATTGTTTTGTAGTTTGGAAGCAAGTGCAGAATTAGTATTTGTACTCTACCCATAGCTTTCTCTCAAGGCACTGCCTAACATTGTATTTTGTGGGTTTGTAGTTACTTCAGGGGGTTTATAAGAGGTTTCAGTTTTAGTTTCTATTAGGTCTAGAACCTATCAACTTACGTGTGCTTTGTCTTGTCAAAACATAACCATCCCATTCATCTTGTCATTATGGACATGCCTCACCTTCTCTCCTGGCTACCAATGGTCTCAAACAACTGGCCCTTTGATCACATTTGTAGTTTCTAACCTATTCAGGGGACTTATGTTTGTACCAGGAAAGCAGAAGTTGATTGATATGATGCATGTTCTGAATTAAATCTCATCTGAGAGCACTGAAAGGACATCAATTGAAAGACCCAAGTTGTTGTATTAAAACCTTTATTCCTTGCAGGTTTGGCATCTGTACAGTGAAGAAAAAAACATACAAAAAAATGGAACTGTAATCTGGAATAGAACTAAAAAAAGCGCCTTGCTGTGGTTTTCCGTAGTCTATGGGGGCATTGGTCCCCTCATGGGACCTCGAGGTGGGCCGCCGGGGGGCCTCGGTGGCATTGGAGGCCCCCCCCTCTGGAAACCAAACGGAGGTGGACGAGGGGGACCCCCACCGTAGCCTGGTGGGGGCATGGGAGGAGGGGGTCCTCTCATGCCTGGATGCATGGGGTGACCTGTGTGGATGGGGAGAGACGGGACGGGGATTCACACAATAATATATCATCTCAGAGCAAGCAGCACATTTCAACAAGGATATCAAATTAATGTATTTATTTATTGTGTCCCTTTAGATACATTTGTCAAAATGTTTTGAAGCTAAACAGTGTTTGTTTACAACTACATACATTTTGTAAAAGTCCAAAATGGAAATACCAAATGCTGACTCTAAGAAACAGAATAGTAACATAACCAAAAGTAATGAAATGTTTTGCATGAATCAGGAGTCAGCTAAAAGGCAATTATTCAACTGATAGGAGATTTCAACTCCTATCAGCTTATCCCTAGCCTTGTGAAGACACAGCACTCACCCATGGGATGCCCATAGGGCCCTCTCGGTGGCATGCCCATGTGTGGATGAGGGGGCATGCCGGGGGGTGGAGGTGCCCGATGCTGGTTGGATCCTGGGGGGCCCGGTGGAGGCACCATACCCGGGGGATGGCCATGAGGATGCATGGGCATCTGGGGCATTCCTGTTGGATATGAACAATATCATTGGTGGTGGGCCTCAGTAGCTTAATTGGTAGAGCATGGCGCTTGCAACACCAGGATAGTGAGTTTGATTCCGGGAACACCCATATGCAAAATGTATGCATGCATGACTAAGTTGCTTTGGATAAAAGAGTCTGCTAAATGGCATATATTAATGCACCTCATCACACACAATAAGCTCTCTTTCTTTAACCAGAAGTAGCACTAACTTACAATTCCACACACTACAATTACCAAATGTAACAATCTGGGAAAACTTTCCTGACAGTTGTACTCATTACAATGATATGGTCATGGTGAGTGACTTACCCGGGTGCATGCCCTGGTGGAAGGGTGGTGGGCCAGGTGGGGGGCCTGAGCCTCCTCCCTGGGGTCCTGGTGTCCCTGGGGCGGGGGGCATGCCAGGGGGCATACCAGGAGGCATGGATCCGGGGGGTGGCACAGGAGGGAAGGCACCAGGAGGGGGCATGCCTGGAAATTAAGATCCGAGAAAGAGAGAGAAATTGCACATTTTGTAAAGTTGAATTGAAATGAACTTGATGTAGATGTGTTACTGAAGTTATTAGTCAAGTTATTGTGAAGCCAACATAAAACTTTCAAATTGTGAGGAAAATCTATTTTTTTACATTCTTACAAATCTACAGAGCACAATCTATGGCTAAGCTATACAAGGCAAATAGTGATCCTATCTAAGTACACCCACAAAATACACAAAGGATTTTGGAAGCTGAAATTCTTCTACCCTGGTGCACCCACTTGCACGCACACTTACCAGGCATGGGCATCCCGGCTCCCAGGGTGGTGAGGATAGGGGTCGAGGCAGAGGGGGGAGGCGGTGCATCTGCGAATAGCTGATGCGGCCGATCGGCCTGCGAAAGCGGGTTTTGAGCTGCTAGGAGGCGTTCAGCGGCTGAGCCATGCCGCTCGCCCTTGGAGTCCTTCTTGAAGGCATATGACACTGTAATGGGGCGGTTGCACAGGTACTGGCCGTTCATGGCCTCGATGGCTGCGTCAGAGGCGTCAAAACTGGCAAAGTTGATGAAGGCGTAGCCCTTGGAGTTGCCAGTGTCCGGGTCGCGCATGATCTTGGGCGTCTGGAGTATGACCCCAAAGGCACTGAACGTGTCATAGAGGAGTTTCTCGTCAATCTCCGGGTCTAGGTTACCAATGAAGATGTTTGCGCCCACATCCAGGTTTTTGTTGTGTGCTGAGGCCTTGTTGACACGGATGGGCTTGCCATATAGTTTAATCATGTTCATAATCTTGATAGCATAGTCCGCATCCTCTTCACTGAGGAACTCAACAAAGCCATAGCCTTATGGAGCAGGGGGGGACAGAGCAAAGAACAACATTCAATTATAACTGTTAAAGTCTCTTTCTGATCAGCATTATTGACAGGCTATTTGTCGCTAAAGGAGTCTCCAAATACCACGTGACATCAAGTGTGGGGTTTGTATTCACAGCATAGACCTATTCAATTCAATACCCTTCATACACTGAACACGAATATAAAGTGTTGGTCCCATGTTTTATGAGCTGAAATAAAAGATACCAGATATGTTCCAAAAGCCAAAAAGCTTATTTCTCAAATTTTGTGCATCCCTGTTAGTGAGCATTTCTCCTTTACCAGGATAATCCATCCACCTGACAGGTCTGGAATTTCAAGAAGCTGATTAAACATTATTATCATTACACAAGTGCATCTTGTGCTGTGGACAATAAAAGGCCACTCTAAACTTTGCAGAGTTGTCACACAACACAATGCCACAGATGTTTCAAGTTTTGAGGGAGCGCGCAATTGGCATGCTGACTGCAGGAATATCCAAAAGAGCTGTTGCCAAATCATTTAATGTTCATTTCACTACCATAAGCCGCCTTTGTTGTTTTAGAGAATTTGGCAGAAAGTCCAACTGGCCTCACAACCGCAGACCACGTGTAACCATGCCAGCCCAGGACCTCAACTTCCTCCTCTTCACCTGCTGTACCATCTGAGACCACCCACCGGGACAGCTGAGGAAACTGTGGGTTTGCACAACCGAAGAATCTCTGCACAAACTGTCAGAAACAGTCTCATGATATCTCATCTGTGTGCTCGTCATCCTCACCAGGGTCTTTTGCCCGACTTCAGTGGGCAAAAGCTCACCTTTGATGGCCACTGGCACGTTGGAGGAGTGCGCTCTTCATAGGTGAATTCCGGTTTCAATTGTACCGGGCAACTAGCAAACAGTGTATATGATGTTGTGTGGGTCGAGCGGTTTGCTGATGGACAGAGGGCCCCCATGATGGATGTGTGGTTATGGTATGGGCAGGCATAAACCATGGACAATGAACACAATTGCATTTTATCGATGGCATTTCAATGCACAGAGATACTGTGACAAGAGACCCTTTGATCCTGAGACCCTTTGACGTGCCGTTCATCCACCGCCATAACCTCATGTTTCAGCATGATAATACTTTATCTCCATCTCCAAAACAAAAAGGTATCTGTGACCAAATCATATCAAAATGTATTGGTCACATACACATGGTTAGCAGATGTTAATGCGAGTGTAGCGACATAATTGTGCGTCTAGTTCCGACAGTGCAGTAATATCTAACAAGTAATCTTAACAAATTAACAACAACTACCTTATATACATACACACAAATGTAAAGGATGAATAAGACTACGTACATATAAATATACGGATGAGCGATGGCCGTGCGGAATAGGCAAGACGCAGTAGATGGTATAGAATACAGTATATACAGTTGAAGTCGGAAGTTTACATACACTTAGGTCGGAGTCAAAAAAACTCGTTTTTCAACCACTCCACAAATTTCTTGTTAACAAACTATAGTTTTGGCAAGTCGGTTAGGACTTTGTGCATGACATAAGTAATTTTTCCAACAATTGTTTACAGACAGATTATTTCACTTATAATTCACTGTATCACAATTACACAGACTAAGTTGACTGTGCCTTTAAACAGCTTGGAAAATTCCTGAAGATTGTCATTTTAGAAGCTCCTGATAGGCTAATTGACATAATTTGAGTCAATTGGAGGTGTCCCTGTCGATGTATTTCAAGGCCTACCTATAAATTCAGTTCCTCTTCGCTTGACATCAATGGAAAATGTAAATAAAATAGCCAAGACCTCAGAAAACTAATTGTAGACCTCCACAAGTTTCCAAATGCCTGAAGGTACCACATTCATCTGTACAAACAACAGTACGCAAGTATAAACACCATAGGACCACGCAGTCATCATACCGCTCAGGAAGGAGACGCTTTCTGTCTCCTGGAGATGAATGTACAGAGACAAAAGTATCTATATCCACAGTAAAAACGAGTCCTATATCAAATCAAATCAAATCAAATTTATTTATATAGCCCTTCGTACATCAGCTGATATCTCAAAGTGCTGTACAGAAACCCAGCCTAAAACCCCAAACAGCAAACAATGCAGGTGTAAAAGCACGGTGGCTAGGAAAAACTCCCTAGAAAGGCCAAAACCTAGGAAGAAACCTAGAGAGGAACCAGGCTATGTGGGGTGGCCAGTCCTCTTCTGGCTGTGCCGGGTAGAGATTATAACAGAACATGACCAAGATGTTAAAATGTTCATAAATGACCAGCATGGTCGAATAATAATAAGGCAGAACAGTTGAAACTGGAGCAGCAGCACAGTCAGGTGGACTGGGGACAGCAAGGAGTCATCATGTCAGGTAGTCCTGGGGCACGGTCCTAGGGCTCAGGTCCTCCGAGAGAGAGAGAAAGAAAGAGAGAATTAGAGAGAGCATATGTGGGGTGGCCAGTCCTCTTCTGGCTGTGCCGGGTGGAGATTATAACAGAACGTGGCCAAGATGTTCAAATGTTCATAAATGACCAGCATGGTTGAATAATAGTAAGGCAGAACAGTTGAAACTGGAGCAGCAGCATGGCCAGGTGGACTGGGGACAATCGACATAACCTGAAAGGCCGCTCAGCAAGGAAGAAGCCACTGTTCCAAAACTGCCATAAAATAGCCAGACTATGCTTTGCAGCTGCACATGGGGACAAAGATTGTACTTGTGGAGAAATGTCCTCTGGTCGGATGAAACAAAAATAGAACAGTTTGGCCATAATGACCATCATTATGTTTGGAGGAAAAAGAGGGACGCTTGCCAGCTGAAGAACACCATCCCAACCGTGAAGCACGGGGGTGGCAGCATCATGTTGTGGGGGTGCTTTGCTGCAGGAGGGACTGGTGCAATTCACAAAATAGATGGCATCACAAGGAAGGACAATTATGTGGATATATTGGAGCAACATCTCAAGACAGTCAGGAAGTTAAAGTTGGGTTGCAAATGGTTTGTCCAAATGGACAATGACCCCAAGCATACTTCCAAAGTTGTGGCAAAATGGCTTAAGGACAACAAAGTCAAGGTATTGGAGTTGCCATCACAAAGCCCTGACCTCAATCCTATTGAACATTTCTGGGCAGAACTGAAAAATCATCTGTGAGCAAGAAGGCCAACAAACCTGACTCAGTTACACCAGCTCTGTCAGGAGGAATGGGCCAAAATTCACCCAACTTATTGTGGGAAGCGAAACATTTGACCCAAGTTAAACAATTTAAAAAGGCAATGCTACCAAATACTAATTGAGTGTACGTAAACTTCTGACCCACTGGCAATGTGATGAAAGAAATAAAAGCTGAAATAAATACTATTATTCTGAAATTTCATATTCTTAAAATAATGTTGTGATCCTAACTGACCTAAGACAGCAAATTTTTACTAGGATTAAATGTTAGGAATTGTAAAAAACTGAGTTTAAATGTATTTGGCTAAGGTGTATGTACATATGAGATGAGTAATGTAGGATATGTAAACATTATTAAAGTGGCGTTATTTAAAGTGACTAGTGACACCTTTCTTAAATCCATTTAATAAAGTGGCCAGAGATTTGAGTCTGTATGTTGGCAGCAGCCTCTCTATGTTAGTGATGGCTGTTTTACAGTCTGATGGCCTTGAGATAAAAGCTGTTTTTCAGTCTCCTAGTCCCAGCTTTAATGCACCTGTACTGACCTCACCTTATGGATGATAGTGGGGTGAACAGGCAGTGGTTCGGGTGGTTGTTGTCCTTGATGATCTTTTTGGCCTTCCTGTGACATCGGGTTCTGTAGGTGTCCTGGAGAGTAGGTAATTTGCTCCCGGTGATGTGTTGTGCAGACCGCAGTACCCTCTGGAGAGCCTTGTGGTTGAGGGCAGTGCAGTTGTCGTACCAGGTGGCGATACAGCCTGACAGGATGCTCTCGATTGAGCATCTGTAAAAGTTTGCGAGTGTTTTAAGTGAAGTCAAATTTCTTCAGCCTCCTGAGGTTGAAGAGGCGCTGTTGCGCCTTCTTCACCACGCTGTCTGTGTGAGTGGACCATTTCAGTTTGTCCGTGATGTGTAGGAACTAAAAACTTTCCACCTTCTCCACTGCTGTCCCATCGATGTGGATGGGGTGCTCCCTCTGCTGTTTCCTGAAGTCCACGATCATCTCCTTTGTTTTGTTGACAATGAGTGAGAGATTATTCTACTGACATCACACTCCGAGGGACCTCACCTCCTCCCTGTAGGCCATCTCATCATTGTTGGTAATCAAGCCTACCACTGTAGTGTTGTCTGCAAACTTGATTGAGTTGGAGACGTGCATGGCCACACAGTCAGGGTGAACAGGGAGTACAGGAGAGGGCTGAGAACGCACCCTTGTGGGGCCCCAGTATTGAGGATCAGCGTGGTGGAGATGTTTCCTACTTTAACCATCTGGGGGGACCCGTCAGAAAGTTCAGGACCCAGTTGAACAAAGCGGAGTCGAGACCTAGGGTCTCGAGCTTACTGACGGGTTTGGAGGGAACTATGGTGTTAAATGCTAAGCTGTAATCAATGAACAGCATTCCTACATAGGTATTCCTCTTGTCCAGATGGGATAGGGCAGTGTGCAGTGTGATGGCGATTGCGTCGTCTGTGGACCTATTGGGGCAGTAAGCAAATTGGAGTGGGTCTGGGGTATCAGGTAGGGTGGAGGTGAAATGATCCTTGACTAGTCTCTCAAAGCACTTCATGATGACAGAAGTGAGTGCTACGGGGTGATAGTCACTTAGTTCAGTTACCTTAGCTTCTGCATATGTGTGTTCCCAGTCATGAAATCCATTGATTAGGGCCTAATGAATTTATTTAAAATAGTCTGATTTCCTTATATGAACTGTAACTCAGTAAAATCTTTGAAATGGTTGCATGTTGTGTTTATATTTTTGTTCAGTGTAATTAAGCAGAATTCTGCGTTTTTCACAAAAGATAAAACATAACAAATATTGTGCTGTGTATTGTAAACGCAGACCACAAAATGTTCCTATTGTCATTTCTGCTCGGCATCAGACATATTTTGTGCTTCAGTTGCACTTCTCTAATTGGATGAGAATTCACCAAAGGGCATCTCTGATAAAATGCAAGATTAACTTCAAGCAAAACATTAGGAAATGTAGCTGGGATGCAATCTTTTGATGATTAACATAAATAGGACGGCCATGCATCGTTTAAGCAAAAAAATACCTTGCTTTTTCATTGTAAACTCATTTACTTGTGTGGCTGCTAGCCAAACAGTGTTGCACTTCTGTTGTCATATGATGAACATTAAGCCATTTTCTACCAAATGTGTTGCACTAATGTGTTATCTGAAATACAACTTTTAATATAAAACGCAGGTGAAAAGGTTTAATATGCAGATTTTTGTATGGTCTGCGTATTGAAAATGTAGATCTCTGAATTCTAACACAAGCCCTGAATACTACCAGGAGCAATTTCTGTCAGTGTTTATAATCTACAATGATCTGTCTTTTTTGTATAGGCTATTTCAACACAGTTCCTATTTGCAAACATGAGTGTGCCACCTCACCACATTTTATTGGTCTTACCGATGGTAGAATGTGTCAGTTTTGTTTCAAATGTGTGGTTCATGAGTGTGTTACTTACCTTGGTGTTGTCCTGTGACTCTGTCTTTGGGCATGTGTGTGTTGACCACAGGCCCAGCCTGTAGGAAGAGCTCCCACAGCAGTGGCTCTGCCACTTTCTCATCCAGACCCCCCACATAAACGGTGGCATCTAAAGTGATCGAGAGCAAAACCACAGTTTTATTTATTTAACTAGGTAAGTTAGTTAAGAACAAATTATTATTTACAATGATGGCCTACCAAAAGGCCTCCTGCGGGGACAGGGGCCTGGGATTAAACATTCAAAAAAAATACAATATAAATATAGAACAAAACACACATCACAACACTACATAAAGACAGACCTAAAGACAACAACATTGCAAGGCAACAACACATGACAACACAGCATGGTAGCAATAACATAACAACATGGTTGTTAAGTGGATGTGTATAAACCCAAACAGAAGACCTTGCCATACGAGATATTTCAAGTTGCTTTGAAATGACTAATGTTACCTGTTATTAGCAACACCTTCCCCATGTACATAATCGGTTCCTATTACATTACCGAGCAATGCACAAGAAAGCTGTAAATCTACTATTTTTACATTCCGTCTGTGGTGGTTCACTAGCACAAACCTGCAAAATGGGCAGTATTGCCAAAGACAGGGAATAGAAGTGGCAGTGTTAAGAGTGTTGGGCCAGTACCCGAAAGTTCGCTGATTCTAATCCCAAAGCCGACTAGGTGAAAAATCTGTCAATATGCCCTTGAACAAGGCACTTGACCCTAATTGCTCCAGGGGCACTTTACTGCTATGGCTTACTCTGTAAATCAACACCGTTTTACATATAATTTCCTGAAATTCTACAGATTTTGCCATAGGGTGGAGAGAAATGTTTTTTAATATGATATCTGAGTGAGACTGACTAACAAAGTCAATGGGGGCCCCCCAGGCTCTGATTCGACCTTGATTACTAACGTAAACTCGTACATCGCCTCGGTCCGTAGAATCCAGATCAACTGTAATGTCAATACCATTGTAAAGCACAATTTCTCCCCTTCCCAACAGAATCAATTACATGACCTAAACGCTGCCCGTTTCTGCATAATTCAAGCAGGCATTGAGTCTTGAATTAGTCGGGAGTCGGGTCTTTAAAAAATAGGTGGGTGGGGAAGCGAAACTAATGCATGATAGCGAGAAGGAGAGATGTTGTGTGGGAAAATTGCTTTTTTTTCACTCGATCTGTCCAACTTATCGCCTCTAAAATGTAAATAAAACACTATAGAGTTTATATAATGTGTCATTGCATACCTATCTGAAGGTTTGTGTCGAATTTGAGTTGGGTTTTTAGGGCGGTGCTAAAGTGATCTTAGAAGTAAACAGCGGCTTTGAGAATGATGATCGCATGCAATGATGACGAAAAAATGACTAGTTACCCCCCCCTTACCCCCCGTCACTGTCCATTTCTTGTTTTTAAAGAATGATAGAAGTGCTACACCTGGTGGAGAGAGATTGTAAAGACAGAAATAGTTGCTTTATGCGTGCTGTACGTTACGACATGCCACATCAAGATGTGACGGAGGGTCCGTTTTTTCAACTTTTCTCCAATACTATAGAGCCATTACCATGTCGATCAACGCATGAATAGAAACCTAGTTCACACCCCCGATTTTGAAGTCAACACAGTCCCATTAGTTTTCTTTGTAGCCTCGTTTGAATGTTGTGGTTGCGCACATTTGTTACGGAATGGGGTGAGTTTATGTTACAGCTTTAGATAGGTAACTTCGTTTAGCATCCAGCTATCTAAAAGAAAATCTATACTGACATAGTCACTCAATTAGCCTATCAGTGATTTACATAAGAGAAACTGTTGATGCACAACCACATTTCAAATTTTCTTCTTGCGTATTCGACTTATATTTCTTGTGGAAGTTGATAAATGACACCTTTGGACATGGCAAAATAAATGTCCTACAGCCACAGACAAAGCGTTTAAAATGCATAGAATTCTCTTTCAGGATCCATATTTTTTTGTATTTTTAAGGTAAAGGACACCTGGACTTATAGTTAATGCCTTTCGGAATACACATTTAACACTAAATATGAACCAAAAATTCATGGGGACCTAAAATGAACCGTATACTAGGAATGGCCCAGATAGCTACCCATTCATAGCCCGGCAGACACCTAGACAAATCTGACGAGTCCGACATAAAAATACATGGCTAGCGATATTTCCATGTAATGTCCTGTATCTGTATTTTCATGTCATGTCTATGTATCTAAATAGCTAGCTTGTTAGATATGGCAAACGTTGGCTAGTAAACGAGAATGAAGCTAGCTAGCTTCGTTTGGCAATGGAATGCAGTCACACACGCAAAGGGATATGGTTAACTACTTAATTTAGCTAGTGTTCAAGCCATGCGTTCAAATGTGATTGAAACTACCCGTATGGCTACATTTGATGAAATTCATTGTATGTTATAAAGATTTATCTACCTTGGTTTCGTTCCGAAATTGGTCCCGCCGCCATGTTAAATCCGGCGTGAGGGCAGCGTTATTGTTCATCTGCTGGGCAAGGTACTTAGCCGACAAAACCAAAGAACGCGATTAGATAAAGTCGCCCTCTGGTGGCGGGCTGTCTGTAACGGTGAGCTCTCGTTCAAGATGCAGCTGATATCATGGATATCATCGATTTGCAAACCTGGATTGTGCAATATTTGCCCATTATTCTTTACAAAAATTATTTCAAGTTGGTTGTTGATCATTGCTAAACAGCCATTTTCAAGTCTTGCCATAGACTTTCAAGATGATTTTAGTCAAATCTGTCACTAGTCCACTCAGGAACATTCAATGTCGTCTTGGCAAGTAACTCGTGTACATTTGGCCTTGTGTTTTAGGTTATTGTCCTGCTGAAAGGTGGATTTTCTCCCAGTGTCTGTTGGAAAGCAGACTGAACCAGGTTTTCCTCTAGGATTTTGCCTATGCTTAGCTCCATTACTTTTCTTCTTATCATAAAAGAACTCCATAGGCCTTACCAATTACAAGTATACCCATAACATGATGCAGCTGGTACTCAGTGACGTGTTGTGTTGGATTTTCCCCAAACATAATGCTTTGTATTCAGGACAAAAAGTTTATTTAATTTCTTTGCCACTTTTGTTTTGCAGCATTACTTAAGTAGATTATTGCAAACAGGATGCATGTTTTGGAACATTTGTATTCTGTACAGGCTTTCTTCTTCTTTGGTAAGTATTGTGGAGTGACTACAATGATGATCCATCCTCAGTTTTCTTAACCATTTAACATTTCATTCAAAAATCATGTTAAGAACCATTATTGCACACAGAGTTAGTCCATGCAACGTATCTGACAAGTTAAGCAAATCTTTGATCATGAAGTTATTTAGGCTTGCTATAATAAAGGGGTTGAATACTTATTGACTCAAGACATTCCAGCTATTCATTTTTTAATTTATAAACATTTCTAAAACATAATTCAGCTTTGACATGAGATATTTTATATTCAGGCTGTAAAACAGAATGTGTAAAAGGTCAAGGGGTGTGAATATTTTCTGAAGGCCCTGCATCTACAGTCTAGGAATCTAGGATTTAGGCCTATATTTATTTTTGACAAATTGAGCTCAACTGTTTTACCCTATCATAATTCCAAATAATGTTTTATTATATTACTATATTGTTTACAAATAATAATAACGTGCCTAAACAGATAAAAGGGTCAAAACTGTTGTAATGAATACTCATTGAGAAAAAAGTGTAGATTCACACGCAGAGCGCGGCAGGTGTTTATTTCACCTTTGCAGAAGGCAAGAAACGTGGTCACAGGCAGACAATGGTCATACACAGGTAGGTAAACAGGCAGGCAATGGTCATACACAGGTAGGAAAACAGGCAGGCAATGGTCATACACAGGTAGGTAAACAGGCAGGCAATGGTCATACACAGGTAGGTAAACAGGCAGGCAATGGTCATACACAGGTAGGTAAACAGGCAGGCAATGGTCATACACAGATGGGTAAACAGGCAGGCAATGGTCATACACAGGTAGGTAAACAGGCAGGCAATGGTCACACACAGGTAGGTAAACAGGCAGTCTATGGTCATACACTGGTAGGTAAACAGGCAGGCAATGGTCATACACTGGTAGGTAAACAGGCAGGTGAATAGGACTGAAGGCTATAAATGGTTCTCACAAACAAGCTAAGAAAAGGATTAGTAGAGTCAAAATGAACAATACCTCACAAAGGCACAAACAAAATGAACTGAACTAAATAAGGAGCTGATGAGACCAGGTGAGTAACTAACACAGGTGAAAACAATGAACAAAAATGAAAGACAGGGCTACGTTCAAGAACACAAAGAAACAGGGATACGTTCAAGAATACAACGAAACAGAACACAAGGTTGACTAAGAACATAAATACAGAGCCTTACAACTGTCATGTGGATGAGGATGTTCTTGAATCTATAGCACAGTGTATGAATTTGAGAGGGGTCACATGTATATGCAAATCTTGGCTTTAAATATAACATTCAATAAATACCAAATGGTCCGGATAAAAAAAGGAAACTACATTGGAACATTTTTCATAGGCCTATACTTTTGTCTCTGCCTATTTTGACAAAATGTATTATAATTGTATCTCTTATTATGTCTGACTTTTCTGGGTTCACGCTATGCACTTCTGTGTAACTGTTGTTCAATAGCGGTCGAGCAGTGACTGCATTTTAATGGAAACACCTGCAACAGTAAAACTTGCTCCTCAAGTTTACCTCTTACTTGAACGTGACATCCTGGATAAGATAAAGTGGCCACATATCTTGCTGTTCTGGTTTCAGAACAAGATTGTTCACTTAACTGGAACCTTAACTAGTTGTTTCAAGTCAATGTTACAGGAATAATTAACAACTTGAGTTAAATGTACATTGGATGTAAGCACATGTGGCTTGGTGTCGTCCTATTGCCCTGCTTATTGGTTCAGTGAAAAACATGGACAACAAACAAGACAATGACTTTACCTCCAGAAAAAAGAGAGTTTAACATTTCTTCTGAGAAATTAATGTTAACACATTGGACATCAATTTGCCTCTACTTTGGGCAAAAACAACTGCTCAAGGGTGAGTGGTTGCCACTTTGCGAAATACACAGTTGAAGTTGGAAGTTTACATACACCTTAACCAAATACATTTAAACTCAGTTTTTCACAATTCCTCACATTTAATCACGAGTAAAACTTCCCTGTCTTAGATCAGATAGTCACTACTTTATTTTAAGAATGTGAAATATCAGAATAATAGTAGAGAGAATTATTCATTTCAGCGTTTATTTCTTTCATCACATTCCCAGTGGATCAGAAGTTTACATACAATCAATTAGTATTTGGTAGCATTGGCTTTAAAATGTTTAACTTGGGTAAAACGTTTCGAGTAGCCTTCCACAAGCTTCCCACAATAAGTTAGGTGAATTTTGGCCCATTCCTCCTGACAGAGCTGGTGTAACTGAGTCAGGTTTGTAGGCCTCCTTGCTCGTAAATGCTTTTTCAGTTCTGCCCACAAATTATTTACAGAATTGAGGTCAGGGCTTTGTGATGGCCACTCCAATACCTTGACTTTGTTGTCCTTAACCCATTTTGCCACAACTTTGGAAGTATGTTTGAGGTCATTGTCCATTTGGAAGACCCATTTGCAACCAAACTCCAAAATATACACATAATTGTCCTTCCTCGTTTTTTAAAAATTTTTTATTTAACCTTTATTTTACTAGGCAAGTCAGTTAAGAACAAATTCTTATTTTCAATGACGGCCTAGGAACAGTGGGTTAACTGCCTGTTCAGGGGCAGAACGACAGATTTGTACCTTGTCAGCTCGGGGATTTGAACTTGCAACCTTTCGGTTACTAGTCCAACGCTCTAACCACTAGGCTACTCTGCCGCCCCTCGTGATGCCATCTATTTTGTGAATTGCACCAGTCCCTCCTGCAGCAAAGCACCCCCACAACATGATGCTGCCACCCCAGTGCTTCACGGTTGTGATGGTGTTCTTCGGCTGGCAAGCGTCCCTCTTTGTACTCCAAACATAACGATTGTCATTATGGCCAAACAGTTCTATTTTTGTTTCATCAGACCAGAGGACATTTCTCCAAAAAGTATGATCTTTGACCCCATGAGTAGCTGCAAACCGTAGTCTGGCTATTTTATGGCAGTTTTGGAGCAGTGGCTTCTTCCTTGCTGAGCGGCCTTTCAGGTTATGTTGATATAGGACTCGTTTTACTGTGGATATAGATACCTTTGTGTCCATTCCCTCCAGCATCTTCACAAGGTCCTTTGCTGTTGTTTTGGGATTGATTTGCACTTTTCACACCAAAGTACGTTCATCTCCAGGAGACAAAAGGTGTCTCCTTTCTGAGCGGTATGACAGCTGCGTGGTCCCATGGTGTTTATACTTGCGTACTATTGTTTGTACAGATGAACGTGGTACCTTCAGGCATTTGGAAATTGCTCCTTGAAATACATCCACAGGTACACCAACACTTGATTCAAATTATGTTAATTAGCCTATCAGAAGCTTCTAAACCCTTGACATCATTTTCTGGAATTTTCCAAGCTGTTTAAAGGCACAGTCAACTTAGTGTATGTAAACTTCTGATCAAATAATCGGTCTGTAAACAATTGTTGGAAAAATTACTTGTGTCATGCACAAAGTAGATGTCCTAACTGACTTGCCAAAACTATAGTTTGAAATTTGTGGAGTGGTTGAAAAACTAGTTTTAATGACTCCAACCTAAGTGTATGTAAACTTCCGACTGCAACTGTATAATGCTCAGACAAGAGAGTTGTAGTAAAAAGTACATGGAAGTTATACTCCTCTATATTCTAATGGTTAACTTTCCTTTGGGTTATCATAACTTTAACTGACTAAAATCCTTAAACAAGCATTGAGTTATAGCTGGTGACACACAACCAAAACTAACTGAATGTATGGACCCTGGGTTAAAATGTAGTGCTTTAGAATGGAGGTGACCTGACCATCTTCTTTTTCTAACTCACTCAGACACTTTGTTGAACTAGAGTTGTCAAATTTTAAAGTGCTTTCATTTCTAAAACGGGAAAATAGTTAAATATGAAAATATCCTGGAAGTAAAAGGTGACATTTTGTACTGTCGCATCATATAAAACATTTGATCTCACTTCCAAAATGCTGGAGTATAGAGCCAAATTAAAAGTTGAAGCTTCACTGTCAAAATAAATACGTAGGTGAGTGTATAGTGTGTACTATAAGACTGAAATGAATGGCAGTTTATTAGATTTTATTTCGCTGTACACTTTAAGAGGTAATGGACATTTGTTTCCTTCATCCTCCTGAAACAGCTTGCCAGCGGAGAAGACAGTGGTACATGTTGCCAGGAAGGAGATTAGCCCACAGACCTGTAGACTTTCCCTGAGCCTCGACCCACCGCACCGCATCTCCTCTGAGACGCAGCTGGTCTGCGGAGGAGGCAGTGATACATGTTGCCAGGAAGGAGATTAGTCCACAGACCTGTAGGCTTTCCCTGAGCCTCGACCCACCGCACTGCATCTCCTCTGAGACGCAGCTGGTCTGCGGAGGAGACAGTGGTACATGTTGCCAGGAAGGAGATTAGCCCACAGACCTGTAGACTTTCCCTGAGCCTCGACCCACCGCACTGCATCTCCGAGACGCAGCTGGTCTGCGGAGGAGACAGTGATACATGTTGCCAGGAAGGAGATTAGCCCACAGACCTGTAGACTTTCCCTGAGCCTCGACCCTGCATCTCCGAGACGCAGCTGGTCTGCGGAGGAGACAGTGATACATGTTGCCAGGAAGGAGATTAGCCCACAGACCTGTAGACTTTCCCTGAGCCTCGACCCACCGCACTGCATCTCCTCTGAGACGCAGCTGGTCTGCGGAGGAGACAGTGATACATGTTGCCAGGAAGGAAGGAGACGCAGCTGGTCTGCGGAGGAGACAGTGATACATGTTTAGACCCACCGCACTGCATCTCAGACCTGGTCTAGGCATGTTTTAGCCCACAGACCTGTAGACTTTCCCTGAGCCTCGACCCACCGCACTGCATCTCCTCTGAGACGCAGCTGGTCTGCGGAGGAGACAGTGATACATGTTGCCAGGAAGGAGATTAGCCCACAGACCTGTAGGCTTTCCCTGAGCCTCGACCCACCGCACTGCATCTCCGAGACGCAGCTGGTCTGCGGAGGAGACAGTGATACATGTTGCCAGGAAGGAGATTAGCCCACAGACCTGTAGACTTTCCCTGAGCCTCGACCCACCGCACTGCATCTCCTCTGAGACGCAGCTGGTCTGCGGAGGAGACAGTGGTACATGTTGCCAGGAAGGAGATTAGCCCACAGACCTGTAGGCTTTCCCTGAGCCTCGACCCACCGCACTGCATCTCCTCTGAGACGCAGCTGGTCTGCGGAGGAGGCAGTGATACATGTTGCCAGGAAGGAGATTAGTCCACAGACCTGTAGGCTTTCCCTGAGCCTCGACCCACCGCACTGCATCTCCTCTGAGACGCAGCTGGTCTCTGTGACCAGTGCAGGGGGACGCATTGTTAACCAGGCTTTCAAGGACATCGAGAGCCTCTCGAGCTACCCCTGTCCTACAGTATGTGCAACTTTATCTGTAGGTTAGGAGGCACAGTGCCTGAACCACGGATCTGCAGTAATAGCCCTCCCACTGTGTCTGTGGACTTCAACGACCCCCTCCTCTGGGACTTGACGTAGGACAGGAGAAAGGCACTTCGGAGTCTGTTTTAGTGGAATAACAGACTTAATCTGAGATTGTTTTTCTTTAGCAGAGCTGACTTTGTCATGAGGAAGTGTGTTCCAGCAAACTACATTTTCATTCATTCATAATGGAAGGCATTGGAAGCAGTGAGTTGTTTTTGACTGCTTTATTGCATTTTATGTATATAAATCGAAATACAAACCTACACGGAGTAAAAAAAAGTAACAATTTAAAATGGGTCATATAAAATACACAAGAACAGTATGAAACAAATAAAAGTTTATATAGATAACATTTTGTTATAATGGATTTATGAATCATGCACATCTTGATAAGCTAGAAGGCAGGGTAATAACAAAAAGATTGCCGCCTGTGTTAAGGAATTACACTCAAACGTTAGTCCCACGTGCATTAGAGTGTCTGCTAAATGTCAAACAAATATATGTAATTACACAGACAGGTTCAGTGTAGGTACACATTTGATCAATCTGGATACAATGTATGTGTAAAAATGTTGCGACAAACTGAAATTGATTGGGTTAAAACAGGCAGGAGTACTTTTACAACAATGTGAACAATGTACCTGCCAATGTAATTACAACCAGGTAAGATTGGTAGTTTTAGTTATACTTTATATAAAAGTGGGAACCAAACATTAAACTTAATTCCTTAAGTACAACGTTTTTTTTGACAATGTATTTGTTAATGGTAGCCAGACAATTGCCATAACAACCATGGGTAACTCACCATACATTTATTTTTTTGTCCTTTTTATTTATCTATGGAAGTGTATTACTGCCAAAATGCCTCAATATTTTATTTATTTTTTTACCTTGAGAGTAACTTGAAGTTCGGGGGAAAGTGCAATCCATATATTCCTACAAACACTTACATTTGTGCACTGTGTATGCTAGGTTTTTGTTTTGCACACAATTCTCACATTACAGAGTTAACGCCAATGCACTGGTCAATCCGCATATCAGTATCGTCTAAATTACTTTAAGTGTTAGCCAAATAATAGAGTTTAAAATGAATGATAACGCTGAACGATTAGTCATTAAGCTGCATTAAGAGCAGTTTTTCCAACACTGCTGGATAACTGACATTCTTGTGAATGATCCATTCTAACAAGCAAAGCAAGGCAAATCAGTTTGAATCGGTGAAGCGGTTCTTTCTTTGCAAATAAGGCTGGTTATCACTTAAGATACTCTACAGATATAGGATCTTAATTTGACCTGTATTTTCACAGCAAAACAATCCTGCAGCAACAAGATATGAACATTTTGTTCATAATATTCTTGATCAGTGGTTTGGCTATTATCTGGCCAAAAGTATGAAAAGTGCAATGCTATTAATATAACCGTGTGTTAGTTTGAATTTAAGTAAATCACAAAGCTCATCTGCATTTACTGCAGTGCAGGAAAATTCTTAGCAACAAAAGAGTGATCAAATTAAGATCCAAAATCTGTATATAAGATCAGTAATGTAATAGCTATTCATACACACACACACATACATATATATATATACAGTTGAAGTCGGAAGTTTACAAACACTTCGTTTGGAGTCATTAAAACTAATTTTTCAACCACTCCACAAATTTCTTGTTAACATACTATAGTTTTGGTAAGTCAATTAGGACTTTGTGCACGACATAAGTAATTTTTCCAACAATTCTTTACAGACAGACGATGTCACATATAATTCACTGTATTACAATTCCAGTTGGTCAGATGTTTACATACACTAAGTTGACTGTGCCTTTAAACAGCTTGGAAAATTCCAGAAAATGATTTCAAGGGTTTAGAAGCTTCTGATAGGCTAATTGACATTTGAGTCAATTGGAGGTGTACCTGTGGATGTATTTCAAGGCCTACCTTCAAACACAGTGCTTTGGTGAGGAAAGTGCAAATCAATCCCAGAACAACAGCAAAGGACCTTGTGAAGATGCTGGAGGAAACGGACACAAAAGTATCTATATCCACAGTAAAACGAGTCCTATATCGACATAACCTGAAAGGCCGCTCAGCAAGGAAGAAGCCACTTCTCCAAAACTGCCATTAAAAAAGCCAGACTACAGTTTGCAATTGCACATGGGGACAAAGATCGTACTTTTTGGAGAAATGTCCTCTGATGTCTGATGAAACAAAAATAGAACTGTTTGGCCATAATGACCATCATTATGTTTGGAGGAAAAAGGGGGAGGCTTGCAAGCCGAAGAACACCATCCCAACCGTGAAGCACGGGGGTGGCAGCATCATGTTGTGGGGGTGCTTTGCTGCAGAAGGAACTGGTGCAATTCACAAAATAGATGGCATCATGAGGATGGACAAATATGTGGATATAATGGAGCAACATCTCAAGACATCAGCCAGGAAGTTAAAGCTTGATCGCAAATGGGTCTTCCGAATCAACAATGACCCCACGCATACTTCAAAAGTTGTGACAAAATGGCTTAAGGACAACAAAGTCAAGGTATTGGAGTGGCCATCACAAAGCCCTGACCTCAATCCTATAGAACATCTGTGGACAGAACTGAAAAATTGTGTGCGAGCAAGGAGGCCTACAAACCGGACTCGGTTACACCAGCTCTGTCAGGAGGAATGGGCCAACATTCACCTATATTATTGTGGGTAGCTTGTGGAAGGCTACCTGAAATGTTTGACCCAAGTTAAACAATTAAAGGCAATGCTACCAAATACTAATTGAGTGTATGTAAACTTCTGACCCACTGGGAATGTGAAGAAAGAACTAAAAGCTGAAATAAAAAATTCTCTACTATTTTTTTGACATTTCACATTCTTAAAATAAAGTGGTGATTCTAACTGACCTAAGACAGGGCATTTTTACTAGGATTAAAATGTGAGGAATTGTGAAAAACTGAGTTGAAATGCATTTGGCAAAGGTGTATGTAAACTTCCGACTTCAACTGTATGTGCGTAAATTATGTAATATTCAAATAACTTTCAATATCCTTCATGCAGAAAATCTAGTGAGAGATTTAAGAGACAGACATTGGTCTATTTTGGTGTGTAAGATCTTTCTGTGACAATATCCTTGAGATGATGTCATGTACAATCATTAGCAAAGGCAGGTCCTGGGATTTAATTCCACCCATGTGGTAGAGTTGTCTACAAGTATAGAAAAGGAATGAGAAGAATGGTAACAGTTCATTATTCCATGTGAATTTCACAAACTCAACAATTTGGCAGCACAAAATGACCTCAATTACTTAAACTTTTATGTAACAATTCTTCAGTCGTGGTCCCGAAGACCCATAGCATGTGCAAGACTTTGTTCTAAACCAGCGCTAACATATCTGATTCAACTAAATCAACTTATTGTCAAGACTTTCATTAGCTGAATCAGGTGTGTTAGCACTGGCTGGAACAACACTAACTGTTTATAATTCAAAGCTCCTAAATGGCTGCCTTGTTAGCCTCTATCAAATCAATGGTATTGGCTACTGTTCCATCTCTAAGGCCAGATTCCAAACCAACTTCCTTCCATCTGTCCTTGACTCCGAACGGGCAGATCTGTCGGACTGAATAGGTAAAAGCCATATAGTGGAAGCTATGCAGAGTTACTAGAACTTTTTCCACACCTATGGAGACTTTTGAGAATCACGAGGTGGAAGTCAATGTGGGAAGATAGAAATTAATCTAGTTATGGGGTTGTAATCCAGCATATACCTAGCAGGTTGAAGGCAGGGTGGCATTGTTGGCTGCACCCAGTTGGCCAACAGCCAGCATCAGGATGTCCTTCTTTTCCTTGTGGAAGCGCAGCTCCTGACCGGCCAGCCTGGCCTCCTCAAGTTCTTGATCTGTTGCCGCCACCTCCTGGGCGATGGTGCTAGCCAAGCCTTGCTCCCGGTTCACCCAATCAGCAGCCATTTGGGTACGCATGTCATCATCCAGCGCCCGATGGGAGTAGTGAGCCAGCACTTCCTGTTAGGGTAAAGCAAAATCAAACATTTGTTTGGCCGAAATGGACCTTATTCACACCACGGCCTAGATCATTAGAAATTCAGGCTAGCTGGGTAGGAAGTGGAAGTGCTCCATTAAATCATTATATTTTTCAACAGTACTGGTTTCCTAGCAGTGCAGGTTTGATTTAGTTCCAGATGATGTTAAATGATCCAGAAATGCCTGGACATGAAATGAAATTTTGTGCACAATAAGCAAGCTGCATGGCCAGCAATAACATCAATTCACATGAGGAATGTGAGATATCTGGAAGCACTAATTACTCCAGTGGCTCAGCTCCTCTCCTTAACCACTGAGATGAAAGGCATAAGACCAGACCAAAGAGAATACCTAATCAGTCAAGGGACACACAAGGCGAGAGCACTCTGTAACCCTAGAAAAACACAAATACAACTGAGTCGTATCTATCCAAATCATGGAGTTGCTGGCTGCTCTTCCTCCTCTTAGACTTCAGATCTGAATGGAGTAGATTGGCAAAAGCCAGGGTTGAGGCACAAATTTGATTATTTAGGTGAATTAATACTAGAGGTCGACCGATTATGATTTTTCAACGCCAATACCGATACCGATTATGGGAGGACCAAAAAAGCCGATACCGATTTATCAGACAATTTTTATTTTTTATTTGTAATAATGACAATTACAACAATACTGAATGAACACATATTTGAAATTAATATAATACATCAAAATCAATTTAACCTCATAAATAATGAAACATGTTCAATTTGGTTTAAATAATGCAAAAACAAAGTGTTGGAGAAGAAAGTAAAAGTGCAATATGTGCCATGTAAGAAAGCTAACATTTAAGTTCCTTGCTCAGAACATAACATATGAAAGCTGGTGGTTCCTTTTAACATGAGTCTTCAATATTCCCAGGTAAGAGGTTTTAGATTGTAGTTATTATAGGAATTATAGGACTGTTTCCCTCTATACCATTTGTATGTCATTAACCTTTGACTATTGGATGTTCTTATAGGCACTTTTGTATTGCCAGTGTAGCAGTATAGCTTCCATCCCTCTCCTCGCTCCTCCCTGGGCTCGAACCAGAAACACAATGACAACTGCCACCCTCGAAGCAACGTTACCCATGCAGAGCAAGGGGAACAACTACTCCAAGACTCAGAGCGAGTGATGTTTGAAATGCTATTAGCGTGCACCCCACTAACTAGCTAGCCATTTCACATCGGTTACACCAGCCTCATCTCGGGAGTTGATAGGCTTGAAGTCATAAACAGCTCAATGCTTGACACACAACGAAGAGCTGCTGGCAAAACGCACGAAAGTGCTGTTTGAATGAACACTTACGAGCCTGCTGCTGCCTACCACCGCTCAGTCAGATACTTGTATGCAACGCAGGACACGCTAGATAAACTAGTAATATCATCAACCATGTGTAGTTAACTAATGATTATGATTGATTGTTTTTTTACAAGATAAGTTTAATGCTAGCTAGCAACTTACCTTACTGCATTTGCGTAACAGGCAGTCTCCTCGTGGAATGCAATGAGAGGCAGGTGGTTAGAGCGTTGGACTAGTTAACTGTAAGGTTGCAAGATTGGATCCCCCGAGCTGACAAGGTGAAGATCTGTCGTTCTGCCCCTGAACGAGGCAGTTAACCCACCGTTCCTAGGCTGTCATTGAAAAGAAGAATGTGTTCTTAACGGACTTGTCTAGTTAAATAACGATTAAATAAAGGTGTAAAATATATATATATATATATATATATATATATATATGTGTGTGTCCAAAAATACAGATTTCCGATTGTTATCCAAACTTGAAATCGGCCCTAATTAAACGGCAATTCCGATTAATCGGTGGACCTCTAATTAATATATTGGAAGTTGCCTGAATTGACCCTCATACTGCAATAACGATGTCAGAAAGCTGCCATTTTTATATTAGCAAACATGAAGGGTGAGGGATTATTAATTATTGTCTGTAAATAAGAATTTGCTCTTAACTGACTTGCCTAGTTAAATAAAGGTTAAATAAATAAAAAGTTAGTTTTGTGAATATTTTTTATTTTTGAGATCAGAAAGAAAAATGCTAACTTTTGTCAAACTGATCAAGGCTCATACTGTAGTTGACACCTTAAAAGTTGTTTCTGTATGTTCAGTAAGATGCATGAGATAATGAGGTCTGCACACAAACGTTGAGGTCACACGACTCTGCCTGGAACGGAATACCTCCATAGGCATTTATTCAGCCCACACAATGTGGTTTAGAGATCCTTCAGCATGACATTCCATCCTACCTCAAGCCAGAGTGTAAATCAGACCATGTTACTCATTATCTTTAGTGAGTTTCACCCCCATTCTGTACTTTCTGTATGTTGAACTGAGATCCAGTGTTGGCTGTACCATTTGAGTTATGATTAAACACTATCACTGGCAGTGTGTAAGGATAAGTGCTATGATTTCTTCTCTAAAACTGCAGAGGGATTTAATGGAAACTGTCAATCAAATTACTGTTTTTGCTCTCCAATAAATGTTTAGTTTGATCAGTTATTCTGTTGCTGAAACTCAGAGGAATTTAAGTTATGATTGAGTTATATTTTCCATCTTTTACACCAGGTGTGTGTCACCACAATGGCAGTTTACTTACCTTCTCCCTTTAGGCTGACACGTCATTGTTGGTTACAGGCCTACAACCGTTGTGTCGTCAGCAAACTTGATGATGGAGTTGGTTAAGTACAAAGCCATGCAGTTGTAGGTGAATAGGAGTACAGCAGAGGACGGACGATACAGTCCTGGGTGGCCACTGTGTTAAGAGTCAGTGTGGAGGAGATGTTGTTGCCAATCCTCACAGCCTGTGGCCTGCCCGTCAGGAAGTCCACGATCCAGCTGCAGAGGTTGTGTCCAGATCCAGGGCGCTGAGCTTGGTGTCAAGCTTGGAGGGAACAATAGTGTTGAATGTTGAAATGTAGTCGATGAGCAACATTCTCACATACAGTAGGTGTTCCTCTTGTCAAGATGTGTTAAGGCCATGTGAATAGCAATGGAAATGGATCTGTTGGAGCGATAGGCAAATTGGAGTGGGTCCAGTGTGCCTTGTGGGCCATGACCAGATTCTTGAAGCACTTTATAATGCCCGAGGTGAGCGGTACATGGCGTTTCTCATTTGGGCATGTCACCTTGGGTACTGGGACGGTGGTGGTCTCCTTGGGTACTGGGACGGTGGTGGTGGACTACAGCCTGGGACAGAGTGAGGTTAAAGATGTCTGAGAAGATGCCCGGCAACTGGTCAGCACACACTCTGAGAATGCGGCCAGGGAAGCTATCTGGTCCGGCGAATTTGTGAGTATTCACTCAAGAGTTTTCCTCACATCAGCCTTGGAGAGCGAAAGCTGCTCCAGACGACCATGTGCGAGAGTCTTCCTGGATGGCTCAGTATTGTCTGCCTCGAAGTGAGCATAGAATGTGCTAAGCTTGTCTGGGATGGAGGCTTCGATGGGCACTACAGCTGGATTTTCCCTTGTAGTCTGTGATATTCTGTAGTCCTTGCCACATCTCTACTGTCTTTTATCGTCCCTAATGGATTTGCGGAGCTCGTACCTGCTTGCCTTGTACATGTTACACATCACCAAGTCATTGTGGTTCATTCTGCGGACATTGAATGCTGCAGTACGGGCTGTTAGCACTTAACGGATATCTCTGTTCATCCAGGGTTTTTGGTTGTGGTATGTCCGGATTGTTATTGTGGGTACATCCTCATCAACACATTTCTTAATGAAGTCTGTGACTGATGATGTACAGTCAGTGGCGAGTTTACTAGGTACACCACCCCTTTCACCAAAATTGTTAGCTTCTACAGACAGTGAGTCACGTGGCTGTGGCTTGCTATATAAAACAGGCAGACAGTATCTCTGAAACGTCCGGCCTCCTGGGCTTTTCACGCACGACAGTGTCTAGGTTTTACCGAGAATTTTGCGACAAACAAAAACATCCAGTCAGCGGCAGTCCTGTGGGTGAAAACAGCTCGTTGATCAGAGGTCGAAGGAGGATGGCAAGAATAGTGCAAGGTAACAGGTAGGCCACACACAGGAAAATAACGGCACATTAGAACAGCGGTGTGCAGAACGGCATCTCAGAACGCACAACTCGTTGGTCCTTGTCACAGATGGTCTACTGCAGCAGACAACCACACCATGTTCCACTCCTATCAGCTAAAAACAAAAAGAAGCAGCTCCAGTGAGCACACGATCACCAACACTGAGGAGTGGAAAAACATAGCTTGGTCCGATGAATCTCAGTTCCTGTTGCGTAAATGCGAATGGCAGAGTCAGGATTTGGCGTAAGCAGTCTATGGACCCATCCTGCCTGGTGTCAACAGTGCAGGCTGGTGGCGGTGGTGTAACGGTGTGGGGAATGTTTTCCTGGCACATGTTAGATCTCTTAATACCAATTGAGCAACGTTTCCATGCTCTGAAGAATTCAGGCTGTTTTGGAGTCAAAGGGGGGTCTGAGATGCGTTCCGAGATGACCACCTTTGTACTGCGCCGTTATTTGCCTGTTCGATTCTTGCCATTCTCTTAGAACTCTCATCAGTGATATGTTTTCGCCCACAGGACTGCCGCTGACTGGACATTTTTTGGTTAACCCTAAACACTGTCATGTGTGAAAAGTCCAAGAGGCAGGACGTTTCTGAGATAGTGGAACTTTCGCGCCTGGCACCGATGATTATACTACGCTCAAAGCCTGTCTGGCTGCTTTATATAGCAAGCTATGGCCACGTGTCTCACTGTCTGTAGGAGCAAACCATTTTTGTGAACGGGGTGGTGTACCTAATAAAACGGACCACAGTGTGGAAATATACACTATGAGGAATACTGTAAAAATGTGATAATGAGGATAATGCACTTTAAGTGTAAGAGCTGTTTGAAAAGACTGCATGACATTTCAGCCTGTTTTGGTGGGAGGGAATTGTGGCCTTCCATGGTAACATCACCATGCAGTAAATTAGTTAATACAAATAAGAATGTTCCAAACCTAATTTTCAGTTTTCCCCTCCCCACTCAGACCACTCCCAGACAGTCCTAGCTAAATTCTTGATTGAGAAATTACCCTTTGCTAAGAAGCTATTTTTGCTTTAAATGAAAATGGCCGAAAAGAAACAATCACAGTAAGGTACTTAATTGTTACCCAGAAATGATTTGATACTGAGATAAAAACAACTGCATTGGACCTTTTAATAAGTACTCTTATCCAAATGAGTTCTTACTTGACGGGAGCATTGTCTCTCTCTCATGGCCTTCAGGCTTCCATTCCAGTGCAGCAGCTGAAAGACTGTCATCAATTCCTGAAAGGAAAACACAGTTCAGCATCGACAAGAAGCATTTTTGTGTGCTTGTGCTGACGGAGAGCACAATTTCAAGTTTGATAATGTTAAAGTCACAAGATTTGTTGATGTTTTTAGGGGAAGCTAACAGGGAGAAAGGTCTATAGCTAACATTCATTTGTTTGCATGTATAGAAACCTAAATCATGAGCTGTGGTTTAGCAAAGACCAATCCATGCATTAGATCAGTGGATATGGATGACAAACAATGAAAGAGTAGAGGCCAGCAATACAGTTCAGATTTGTTTGGCGGACCCACAAGCTCTCATACGCAATTCCTAGAATCACAGAGAATACATGGTTTCTGCTACTATTCTCTTCTTCGCGCATGATGGTCCCATCATCCCTCACATTCATGTAGCGGGTCTAATATTCTAGTCCTTGAAATCTACAGTTGATTCCTGATATGTGCACTTTGGAGTACAAACTCTTTAAGTGAGCTGCAGTTCTCAAGTCCCAGTTCAATGGCTGTACATTGTTTTATTTGCTCCTGAAACTGGCTCTGCTTTAGTTCATGTGGTCATGAGTCTTATACTATTGCATTTATCAAGTTCTACTGTATAGTTTTTTCATTCAACCTGGGAAACCAGATTAATAGGTCATGAAGCAGAGGTGATTAAGCCAAACAACTTTGATAAACACTCAGAAATAACTTGTAGTTTTCTTTATGAACTGGAAATTCAAAGCTAAATGAGAATATAGTTATCGGTCTGCTTTGTGTAATTACCCATAGTTAGTGGCAGCAACATTCCTAAACTAGCCTCATATACAGTCCAACCTATTCATTTTCTTAAGTATCATTGCAGTAACATCCACTGTATCATTACAAGTAATCCAACTTTGCGTTCATTCTCTATTTACCTGAAACTCCAGCATTGACTTTCCTTTGTTGGACTCCAGCATGAAGCGAAACGCCCCGATACCTGTACTGGGGTTGTCTGCCTCTTCTCGGTTTCCCTGTAATAGACAAGTAGAGTCCAATCATCCAGTCTTTTTCTCCTTAAGAGCCCAATCAGATTAAAATCTTACCCTCATAAGGACGTGACCTTTTAATGAATAAGAGCTACAGTAAAGACTATATTAAATACCAGAGCTCAATGCTACTGTTAATGTCAGTCATTTTATCTGAAAAACACATTCAATGACACTCACATTAAAGGAGGCCAGCGCCTCACATACACTCTTCTCAATGAAGTCATCTGTGATGCGGCGGGAAGGATGCTCGTTGAAAACCGAGTTCATCAGAGCGATTTTGGCAGCACTACGTCTTGCCTCTGCCTTGGTTGGACAAAACTGACGAAAGTAAAGCATATTTAGTACTTTTCTGAATGGTCCCCCAAAAATATATGTAGCCTATGGCACAAAGCATTATGACCCTGTGAGACATAGATACATGCAATATCATATCTGGAAGAAGGTTAGGTCAAATTATTGTATGGATCTTCTGGAAGTCATTTAGAAGTGCATTTTAATAGTGCATTTTTTGTTGTTGAAAGATTATGCATTTGAAAATGTTAATATTTTCTTATTTATATTTCATAATTACATTGAAGTAATATCGATGCTTCCACTTCATTGCTATTATCTCAAAGAAAGAAAGAGAGTTAGGAAGGATAGGGGCAAGAGAGGCTCTGTGCAAAAGGGACGAGTGGGAGAATGTGGGGAGGGGTTTCACAGCTCCTTCTAAGATCAATGTTTGGCTCTAATAACAACCAGATGAGCCACCCACCAGATGAGTTTCCCATCCCAGTATGCATTGCAGCCAGGCAATTCGAAGAGAGGAAGAAATGGCAAAACATGTCATTCTCCCATGGAACATTCTGTTAGGCACAATGCTCAAATTGTCTAATATTTACTGTATGATTTAGAATTTAAAATGACATTTGAAAAAAATAAGAATGTACATTAAAGGAGTCTTTACTATTTCAATAATATTGTGGATTATTTAGCAAAGATAGGAATATGGCTTATACTGTATGTAATTATGTATACAAGTTCATAGATAGATAATGAACTTGTCAACAGCCAAATGTGGTTTCCTACATCATGAATTCAGTTAAACTTGAATTTCCTTATATTTTCCTAAAGTTTTTTTTAATGCTAAGCCTGAAGACAAGCAGGGTCCTACACCAGGGATCATCAACTAGACTCAGCCGTGGGCCGGTTTCTTCTTGAGCGGATGGTTGGGGGGCCGAAACATAATTACAAATCATTTGTAGACTGCAAATTGACCGCAAGAAGCCTAATTATATAATAATGTTTGACTAAAACAACCATTTCAAACCTTGTGACCGTATGCAAATGTAAACGTCTCTCTATTACGTGTGGGAATACTTGGGAACAGATTTCTTACATTAAAATAACTTGGAGTTGATTTCCTGGTGTTTTTACAGTCTTTTATGTCCACCAATGAAAATCAGTTGGAGAAAGCTGTCCTACACCTTGCTAACATGTTTTTGATGGACCCAATTGCCTAGAGTTATTCATGTGGCAGTGTGTTTTACCTCAGCAAAGGTTCAGACCCAGAGATTATTATTTGAGATTTGCCAATGGTTAGCTATTGAATTTAATCTTGGTTTGTAATCCTGATGGGAGGCAGCAAACTGCTTTAATCTGGGATTCACAGTATACATACTATACCATTAACCAAGAGCAGCCTGAAGCTGGAGACTTATCACTCTCCATTTCTTTACTCTTCAGCTAACAGTTCTCTTTTTTTCTGTATACTGCAATTCAGCCATTAGCTGTGAGTGTGTTCAAGCCCCCCAACCAATAATAATAAAAACTTGATATATACAGTACCAGTCAAAAGTTTGGACGCACCTACTCATTCAAGGGTTTTTCTTTATTTTTACTATTTTCTACATTGTAGAATAATAGTGAAAACATCATCTATGAAATAACACATATGGAATCATGTTGTAATCAACAGACTGTTGGAAAAGCATTCCAGGTGAAGCTGGTTTAGAGAATGTCCAGCGTGTACAAAGCTGTCATCAAGGCAGAATTGATGTCATCAATGAAGAATCTCAAATATAAAATATATTTTGATTTGTTTAACACTTTTTTTGTTACTACTTGATTCCATACGTGATATTTCATAATGTTGATGTCTTCACTATTATTCTACAATGTAGAAAATAGTAAAAAATAAAGAAACTTTTCAATGAGTAGGTGTGTCCAAACTTTTGACTGGTACTGTATATACACACATACACACACTTCAACTGTTCTGCTCAAGTTATAAACTACAGTGGGGAGAACAAGTATTTGATTTAGCAGGTTTTCCTACTTACAAAGCATGTAGAGGGCTGTAATTTTTATCATAGGGACACTTCAACTGTGAGAGGTGGAATCTAAAACAAACATCCAGAAAATCACATTGTATGATTTTTAAGTTAATTCATTTGCATGTTATGACGTAAGTATTTGATCACCTACCAACCAGTAAGAATTCCGGCTCTCACAGACCTGTTCATTTTTCTTTAAGAATCCCTCCTGTTCTCCACTCATTACCTGTATTAAGTACCCCTTGGGGAACCTGTACCGTCAACAGGTTAACTGCACCCGTTTGAACTCGCTACCTGTATAAAAGACACCTGTTCACACAATCAAACAGACTCCAACCTCTCCACAATGGCCAAGACCAGAGAGCTGTGTAAGGACATCAGGGATAAATTGTAGACCTGCACAAGGCTGGGATGGGTTACAGGACAATAGGCAAGCAGCTTGGTGAGAAGGCAACAACTGTTGGCGCAATTATTAGAAAATGGAAGAAGTTCAAGATGACGGTTAATCACCCTCGGTCTGGGGCTCCATGCAAGATCTCACCTCGTTGGGCATCAATGATCATGAGGAAGGTAAGGGATCAGCCCAGAGCTACACGGCAGGACCTGGTCAATGACCTGAAGAGAGCTGGGACCACAGTCTCAAAGAAAACCATTAGTAACACTACGCCGTCATGGATGAAAATCCTGCAGCACACGCAAGGTCCCCTTGCTCAAGCCAGCACATGTCCAGGCCTGTCTGAAGTTTGCCAATGACCATCTGGATGATCCAGAGGAGGAATGGGAGAAGGTCATGTGGTCTGATGAGACAAAAATATAGCTTTTTGGTCTAAACTCCACTCGCTGTGTTTGGAAGAAGAAGAAGGATGTACAACCCCAAGAACACCATCCCAACTGTGAAGAATGGAGGTGGAAACATTCTTTGGGGATGCTTTTCTGCAAAGGGGACAGGACGACTGCACCGTATTGAGGGGAGGATGGATGGGGCCATGTATCGCGAGATCTTGGCCAACAACCTCCTTCCCTCAGTAAGAGCATTGAAGATGGGTAGTGGCTGGGTCTTCCAGCATGCCAACGACCCGAAACACACAGCCAGGGCAACTATGGAGTGGCTCCGTAAGAA
Organism: Oncorhynchus nerka; assembly: GCF_034236695.1. Taxonomy (NCBI): domain Eukaryota; kingdom Metazoa; phylum Chordata; class Actinopteri; order Salmoniformes; family Salmonidae; genus Oncorhynchus; species Oncorhynchus nerka. The sequence continues at coordinate 68,480,510 of NC_088399.1, read as the reverse complement.
GCATCTCAAGGTCTTGGAGTGATTTTGGTTACTGATTACTGTATTGATCATTACGATCAACTAATCTAGGAACTTGATGGTATAGTAAAATTGCCCTTATCATCACCAACACACAGACCTATCACAGATTATTGTTCAGTATAAAGATTCAAAACACAAAACACGTACATTATACACAAAGAATAATGTTGATCTCGACATTTGGCATTAAATTGAATGAACTGAATGAAGCTGTCCGAAGAAAAGCAAATTATTTCAATTTATGCTAAGCAAGTGGCTACACCAACTGATCTATTTTGTAAACAAAGCATGAGTTTTGAAATATGGTCTGAGAAGAACAAGCCAGTCTCCAGACCTGAACCCAATAGAACATCTTTGGAGGGAGCTGAAAGTCCGTATTGTCCAGCGACAGCCCCGAAACCTGAAGTTATCTGGAGAAGGTCTGTATGGAGGAGTGGGCCAAAATCCCTGCTGCAGTGTGTGAAAACCTGGTCAAGAACTACAGGAAACATATGATCTCTAATTGCAAACAAAGGTTTCTGTACCAAATATTAAGTTCTGCTTTTCTGATGTATCAAATATTTTTGTCATGCAATAAAATGCAAATTAATTACTTAAAATCATATAATGTGATTTTCTGGATTTTTGTTTTTAGATTCCGTCTCACAGTTGAAGTGTACCTATGATAAAAATTAGACCTCTACATGCTTTGCAAGTAGGAAAACCTGCTAAATCGGCAGTGTATCAAATACTTGTTCTCCCCACTGTAAGTAAAACATGCAACGATGCCTTTTAACTTGATTAGTTACTTAGGCCAGATTTATCAAGAGTGTGAGCCGTAAGTCCCGGCAACATCCGGGTCATGTTCATAAGGCACCAAACGGACTGAAACTCGGAGGGACTACATGGACTTCTCTAATAAGAAACGCACATTTTCGTGATTCAGAGGACTCGCATACAAAAAATGTATGCACCTACTGTACAGTAAGTCCCTTTGGATAAAAGTGTCTGCTGCTGTAAGTGTCATATGCTTCCAGCAGAATATGGGTGCACATTTAGAAGTTTGCAAACAAAGACACTACATAAACATTGTTTTCAATTGCACAACGTTTTGCTTCAGTGTGCCCCAATAAACATGACCCAGGCCGAATTTTTCATCTTGCTCTCACTTGACATTTCTCATGACAGTCCAGAAGAGGCTCCCAGTGATTGACATTTGATCTGAAAATCCGGGGCAATGTACTAAAGGAAATGAGGTCAGATTGGCAGAATTGATTTGGGTGGGAGCTTTAGTGCATGAGTAGAGTTGTATGGCCGGATAAATCACTAATGTCATGTCCATATAAGGAAGTTAGGCTAATTTATGCAGCTACACCAACGCAATGTCAAACCATTATATTGTACTGTTGTGGTGAAAATAAAGACAATTTTCAAGCACTTTCTCTAACTCAGTGATACTATACAGCCTTCCACCTGAGGCGCAAACCAACGTTTTAGTGCCAACAACTATATTGAGAACACCTACGGCCACAGGTTAGCTCACCTGGAAACTCCCAAAGCAGCTTCCCCCTGGAAGACTGACGTAACAAACGTAGGGTGGGTTGTTTGATGGGACCATCTCGTACACCACCAGCGCCCCATTCCTGAGGTCTGCCCCTCTTGACTGCTTCATCTGCCAGAACTCTTGCAAGGCTTCCACCACATTCACTGGAGGAGACATAAAATGACACAGCTTAACTTTCACTGGAGGAGACATGCAATTATAGTTTAACGTTCCTCTGCATGGTGTCTTAAAGGCTGACTCAGCGATATGACAGATGCAGAACGTAAACGGCATAGTGGGCTAATTTCCGCAACAGCTAAGACGGTTGAAGTGCGAGGCTCAACTTCTCCACTGTTTTGGTCCTGTGGCTACCACGCTGTGACGGCGTGAAGTGAACCCATGCACATGCCGTGTGTGACTGGTAGAGCGAAGTCTTGCATCTCACTCATGTCAATATCTCGAGTTCTAATTGCTGAGTTTACCTTTAAATATGGTCTGGTGTTCTTATTTGGCATGCAGGTTTGGATTTAAGAAAGGATAAAAGTGGCACAGTGGGTTATTACATACGAGTGAGCATTAACACTACTTTTGTACATATATGGATATAGCCAAAAACATCCTGTTTATTTTATAAGTAAACAACAAGGAACAACCCACTGACAGACACTGAACTGAATGAAGCTGACCGAATTGTGTTGACTTTCAACAGAGTTATAATAGTCCACATAAACAAAAAATGAAGAGTATGTAACATCATACTACTTCTGTAAATGAAAATTTAACAGGTCTATCTACTCACATTTAATTGATTGGGTTTTTGGATGATAGTATGACATGTTGGCTAGGCCTAGTTTAAAGCATTGTGGGTGACTTGAAGTGTCAAATATCGGATGGAGTGCCCAAATGCTATGTAAATTGAGCACACAACTGTATCCTGTAGTCATTAGGCTAGACATGACAAAAATATAGGCTATAATAAACTCGGTATGTTCATGTAGCCTACTGTTATAAAATGAATGGTCAGTTTTGGTGACACAATCTGCATGTTGCACATGCACTACTAGGCTATTGTAATCTAATTTCTTATCATAATCACAGTTACAGTGGGTTACATTTTAACCACGACTAGTTGCATTTGAATCACGACCAGGGAAAGTCGGAGGACATACATTCTGCGACTAATTTTTTCCAGGTTACCTCTGCCATAGCCCTGCGTATGCTTAGCAAAACTCCGAACAACAGCCTCCACCGCCTCCTTCAAGACCGCCGGGTTCCCTGGATTACATAGACCGAATCCAGCCATCCCTGTTCCGAGCCCCGCACTCCCAATAGTGCCGTGAAGACTGTGCAGTTGAAGCGGCGGAGGCGGCCCAGAGGAAGCACATAAAGAGGCCGGGGGAGGCAGTAGAGGTGCGGTTGGCATTGTAACCCCAGGCCGGAGAGAAGACCGTAGGGTCCCAGTCGATCCAGCTCCAAATCCTATCCCTGGTTGAAGTCGCTGAGGGCGGATAGATTCCATTGTTGAAGCGTAAACGTCAACAGTATGGGGTAATAGAGAAATTTCGTGATGAAAATACTGGTTTCCCCGCTGATATTGTAATAGAAAATGAAAACAACGCAACAAAAAAAGACAGTGATAAATAAAATCCCTCTTTTCCTCACGGAGAAAAATGTATCCTGCCAATCCCTTTAGTCTTTGTGAGGATTAGATTTAGGCTGTTTGGCTGTCAATCTCGGAGTAGGGGCGGAGACATCAGAGACGTGAAAATGGGGAGCTGTGAATGGGCCATTTACTGTAACCAAAACTGTAAAGGAATTCTGTGGCTAATGTGATTTAAATTGCTATACATTGGAAAAATAGTAGCTACACAAGTTTTTGGTAAATGACCGTGACAGCACGGTGGTAGATACCTTTAAATCATACTATTCTTTAACCATAAAAGCAACACACAATCTCGATCCATCCATTCATCCATCTTCCTAACTAGTCATCTTCACTATCTAGATCAACTGGGCATCTAAATATAACACAGTCCAGATCAAGCTGTGGGACTATTTTTTTATTGAGCGGATGGTTGGGGGCAATGTTCCCTCTAATATGTTTTGCCACTGACTGAATTTCAGGTCTGCTGATAGCAAACTTAAAAGTTGTGAAAACTTCCAGCACACATTTACTGTGAACACTGAGGCTGTACCCACTTTAAGTTACAGTTTTACCTGTGGCCAAGTAGTGCTCTTGTAGGAAGTAATCACTCCCCTACTGCTGACTACAAATTATCTATAACTGGGCTAATAGCTAACTAACTAGCAAAGGATATGAGCAAAATGTGCAGCTCCCACTTTGATTACAAAACAAGTGCATCTACTCATGACCACTCATACTGTAAACACTGTCCAGTTCATAGTAAATGGCACAGATCCATATATGGCAATGGTCTATTTGCATATAGGCCTACTGCAGCTCTGATTGTTCATGCCACACCGGTCTGTGTGGAGTATGGGCTGAGTCATGGGTGTTATTGCAATAGAATCCTACTCCAACGCATTCTGCCTACAACAAAATATATTGCATACTTAATTTTGTTTCGGTATGTTGCATTGAAAGTGGTTAATATTGCGTAGATAAGATCACAATTGCTACAGAAAAAAGGGAAACATGGTTGATAATGTTAACAGGGAAAACTCTAGAACAGTGGTCCCCAACCTTTTCTGAGTCAAGATCACTTTCTGAGTCAAAATTCAAGCCGAGATCTACCTCTCAGATTACATTTTTTACATAATTTCAAAACCTCTTAAGTATTCCCCCCTTTTTTTTATTTTTTTTGACTAAAATGACATACCCAAATCTAACTCCCTGTAGCTCAGGACCTGAAGCAAGGATATGCATATTCTTGGTACCATTTGAAAGGAAAGACTTTGAAGTTTGTGGAATTGTGAACGGAATGTAGGATAATATAACACAATAGATTTGGTAAAAGATAATACAAAGAAAAAAACAAGCATTCTTTTGTATTATTTTTGTACCATCATCTTTGAAATGCAAGAGAAAGGCCGTAATATATTATTCTGTCCCAGGTGCAATTTAGATTTTGACGACTAGATGGCAGCAGTGTATGTGCAATGTTTTAGACTCATCCAATGAATCATTGTATTTCTGTTCAAAACTTTCTATCAAGACTGCCCAAATGTGCCTAATTTATTTATTAATAACTTCTCATGTTCAAAATTGTGCACTCTCCTTAAACAATAGCAGAGTATTATTTCACTGTAATAGCTACTGTAAATTGGACAGTGTAGTTAGATAAACAAGAATTTATGCTTTCTGACAATATCAGATAGGTCTATGTCCTGGGAAGTTTTCTTGTTACTTACAACCTCATGCTAATCACATTAGCCTACGTTAGCTCAACTGTCCTGCGGAAGGGACACCGATCCCGAAGAAGTTTTAACCAACTAAAAACAGGAGCATAATTGCAAAGAACATTTTGACTGCAAACTGACTGCAAGAAGCCCAAACAGATATAATATTTGACTAAAACATAATCATTTCAAACCTTGCTTGCATTTGTATACGATCACGTCTCTCTATTATGCGTGGGAATACTTGGGAACAATAAATTACTTGGAGCTGATTTCCTTGCGTTTTTACAGTGCGGGGGGAGGGGCTCAGAAGTTGGGGTGCCAAATAAAGCCATCCGTGGTTGGGAACCCTGCCCTAGACCAACACAACATCTAACTTCCTACTGTAGATTTAGATCTACAGTACACCAACTAACCACTCCCTAAATTATAACGCTTGACCAGCGCTAGACAGACCTTCTACTAACAAGACGATAGACTTAGACTAACTCGATTTTAGATCTAAACCAGCTATACCAATTATACATCTAACTAGACCATAGATCAAAGATGACTAACGTAAGCTTACATTTTCTTAAGGGACATTCAAATTTTTCAGTTCTATTTGTAGGCTATCATGCTATAATTTAAAGCCGGAGTGAACAAGCATTTCCTTCTAAGCAGTTCAAATATTGGTGCTTGGAGAACATAATGATTTAATAAAGCCTGGTCTATAGCACAATAGGTTGAAACGGCCCTGCCAGAACCCATAATCTTTCCTCTGTGTTTTAATTATTTAATTATCTGTCACGAGATACTACCCACCTATCCACATTACAATGACTCTTACCTGCCCCATATGCTGTCCCACAACCAATCGAGAACAGAAGTGAGTGAGAAGTGAGAGAGGTGAACAAGTTTTTCAAGTTCTCTGTCAGCAACGTGGTCTCAGGGCAATTTGTATTATTCTGTACGTAAATATGTGACCTGGGTATGGTAGTAGGTGCCAGGCACACCGGATTGAGTGTGTCAAGTTGTTCATGCTTAACAGTTTCCCATATGTATCAAAAATGGTCCAATGTGACACAACTGTGGAAAGCATTGGAGTCAACATGGGCCAGCATCCCCGTGGAAAGTGTTTAACACCTTGTAGAGTCCATTCCCCAACGAATTGAGGCTGTTCTATGGCAAAAGGGGTACAATCAGTGCACGTTATGTGAGGTTACATTATGAATGGAATAGCTGTCATACAGTATCATACGAATTGGATGATGTACCTCAAATCGAAAAAAAGGTTATTGGTCGCATACACAAATCAAAATCAAATCAAATGTATTTATAAAGACCTTTTTACATCAGCAGATGTTAAAAAGTGCTTATACAAAACCCCAGCCTAAAACCCCAAACAGCAAGCAATGCAGATGTAGCAGCACAATAGAAAGGCAGGAACCTAGGAAGAAACCTAGAGAGGAACCAGGCTCTATTTAGACTCTATTTAGGAGATGTTATTGCCGGCAAAATGCTTTTTTCCCCTAGCTCCAATAGTTCAGTAATATCTAACAATTCACAAAAATACACACAAATCTATAGTAAAATAATGGAATTCAGAAATATACAAATATTAGGACAAGCAATGTCAGAGTCCGGAGTATAAATATACAGTACCAGTCAAAAGTCTGGACACACCTACTAATTTTCTACATTGTAGAGTAATAGTGAAGACATCAAAACTATGAAATAACGCACATGGAATCTTGTAGCAACCAAAAAAATGTTAAACAAAAAAACAAAATATAATTTATGTTTGAGATTCTTCAAAGTAGCCACCCTTTGCCTTGATGACAGCTTTGCACACTCTTTGCATTCTCTCAACCAGCTTCATGAAGAATGCTTTTCCAACAGTCTTGAAGAAGTTCTCACATATGCTGAGCACTTGTTGGATGCTTCAGGTGCATTTTCGCAAACTCCAAGTGGGCTGTCATGTGCCTTTTACTGAGGAGTGGGTTTCGTCTGGCCACTACCGTAAATGCCAGAATGGTGGAGTGCTGCAGAGATGGTTGTCCTTCTGTAAGGTTCTCCCATCTCCACAGAGGAGCTCTGGAGCTCTGTCAGAGTGACCATCGGTTTCTTGGTCACCTCCCTGACAAGGCCCTTCTCCCCCGATTGCTCAGTTTGGCCGGGGGCGGCCAGCTCCAACAAGAGACTTGGTGGTTCCAAACGTCTTCCATTTAAGAATGATGGAGACCACTGTGCTCTTGGGGATCTTCAATGCTGGCACCCTTCCTCAGATCTGTGCCTCGACACAATTCTGTCTACGGACAATTCCTTCGACGTCATGGCTTGGTTTTTGCTTTGACATGCACAGTCAACTGTAGGACCTTATATGGACAGATGTGTGACTTCCAAATCATGTCCAATCAATTGACTTTACCACGGGTGGACTCCAATCAAGTTGTAGAAACATCTCAAGGATACTCAATGGAAACAGGATGCACCTGAGCTCAATTTCGAGTCTCAGAGCAAAGGGTCTGAATACTTATTTTAAAAAGTATTTCTGTTTTTTTTTATGGGGTATTGTGTGTAGTTTGCTGAGGATTTTAATTTTTAAAATTAATTTTAGAATAAGTTAATACATTTTTGGAATAAAACCCTTTTTGCTTCTTAATTATTGGGTATTGTGTGTAGATTGATGTCACGACTTCCGTCGTCACCGGCTATCACGGCTGTTGAAAGAACTGGACCAAGGTGCAGCGTGGTAAGCATACATGTTCTATTTTATTTAAAATGACGCCAACAAAACAATAAACAATACAAAACAAACCGTGAAGCTTCAGGCTATGTGCCATCAAACAAAGTTAACTTCCCACAAACACTGGTGGGAAAAAGGGTACCTAAGTATGGTTCCCAATCAGAGACAACGATAGACAGCTGTCCCCAATTGAGAACCATTCCTGGCCAAAACACAGAAATAGAAAAGTATAGAAACACAAAACATAGAATGCCCACCCCAACTCATTCCCTGACCAAACAAAAATAGAGACATAAAAGGTCAGGGCGTGACACCGGCTTTCTAGCTGCCACCGATCCATGTTTCTGTTTTCCATTTGTTATGTCTTGAGTGTACACACCTGGTTCCCATTAAGTTGTTATTATTTCCCTATTTAACCCTCTGGTTCCCATTATGTTTTGTGCGTGATTATTCCTGGTTTGTGTTAGTCGTGTGTGTCAGGGTTGTTGTCCCTGCGTTGATTAAAGTACGCTATTTTACTTAGTTCTGTGTCCTGCGCTTGACTCTGTTCTCACCTCTGCACATCTGACATATGACAGAATCACGCACCATAATATGGCGTCAGCAGGTGCACCCAGTCCTCCGGTACCAGTTGAGGAACGTGTCAACTGCCATGGATCGCGTGCTGCTAAACATGGAGCGAAAAAGTGGGTTTGTCCACAACCCCATCAACTTCACTCCAACCGAACCCACACCGCTGCACTGTTTACACACGTCTTCCGGCACTACGGGATGCCTGATGATATAGGGTTCACAGTTCACATTAAGGGTCTGGAGCGCGTTCATGGAATGTCTGGGGGTCTCGGTCAGCCTGACCTCAGGGTTTCACCCCGAAAGCAATGGGCAGGTGGAGAGAGTTAACCAGGATGTGGGCAGGTTTCTGCGGTCTTACTGCCAGGACCGGCTGGGGGAGTGATCGACTTTCATCCCCTGGGCAGAGATGGCCCAAAACTCCCTCCGCCACTCAGTGTGTACTAGGTTATCAGCCGGTTCTGGCACCGTGGCATCAGAGCCAGATCGAGGCACCTGCGGTGGATGAATGGTTTCGGTGCTCTGAGGAAACCTGGGACGCTGCCCATGTACGCCTGCAACGGGCCAATAGGCGACAGAAGGCGAGCGCCGACCGCCAGCGCAGTGAGGCTCCGGTATATGCACCGGGAGACCGGGTCTGGCTCTCGACCACTTTGTGGGGCCATTTAACGTCCTGAGGAGACTGAACGAGGTATGTTATAGGTTACAGCTCCCCCTGATTATCGTATCGACCCCTCTTTCCATGTGTCTCTCCTCAGGCCGGTGGTGGCTGGTCCGCTCCAGCAGTGTGAGGTGCCTGAGGTTCCTCCGCCCCCTCAGGACTCCGAGGGGGCCCCGCGTATACTGTGCGAGCCATCATGGACTCAAGGCGTCGGGCGAGGGGCCTTCAGTACCTCGTGGAGTGGGAAGGGTACGGTCCGGAGGAGAGATGCTGGGTGCCGGTGGAGGACATCCTGGACCCTTCCTTACTGCAGGAATTTAATCGTCTCCACCCAGATTGCCCTGTGCCTCGTCCTCCGGGTCGTCCCCGAGGCCGGTGTCGGCAAGCTGCTGTTTGTGCGTGATTATTCCTGGTTTGTGTTAGTCGTGCGTGTTAGGGTTGTTTTCCCTGCGTGGATTATTTTGGCTGATTTATTTTCAGAGTAAAGTATATTATCTTACTCCATTCTGTGTCCTGCGCTTGACTCCGTCCTCACCTCTGCACAACTGACGTATGACAATGAATGAATATATATATTTTTGTATCCATTTTAGAATAAGACTGTAACGTAACAAAATGTGGAGAAAAGTCAAGGGTTCTGAATACTTTTCACTGTATATCTGACATCGTACATGTCTTCTTTTTGTTAAGCCCATAACCATGTGTGTGAGGTGTATACTTTTGTTTCAAAGTACATTTGTTTAAGACCGGCAAGAAACACTCCTGATTCGGCCCACTCCAGTATATGGTTTTACGTTTAGCATAAGGGTTATAGGGGAAGGGTTAGGTAAATTGCCACAGTTGTCCCCAATGCGATACGAACACGCAACTTTTAAATTATTAAACAGTCCCGTATTACGCCCACCAATCTTCCCTGACCAACCTCTCAAAAAACCTCTCTACTTTCGTTTATGTCTAAAGGAACTAGACCAGTAGTTGGTATATGTCTTGGATGTGCTCGAGAAATACGTAAAGTATGTTTCGTATGGCTCTCAGGCCAGGCTTTTGTCAGGCAGCCCTGCAATGCGTCAGTAGAGGGCACTGTGCAGCTACAGACTGTTCCCCCTGAATGTTCATCCCATGCTGCTGCCAGCAGAAGCTAACCAAAACCCCACTCAACTGCCCCCTGCCACATCCTCTCAGTCAGGGACTTTTCTAAGTCATTTGAACCTGTGCTTGTGATGTGGTTTATAAGCTTGTTATGTCACACCAAACTGGTGTCACTTTACATAAGCCTGCAACGTACACTCAATAAGGACACATGACACAGTTGACTTCATAAAAAAAACAAGACCCCTGTACCGTGTCAGATATAGAGTTGAAATGTTTCGCTATAACAACAAAGGAGAATTATGGGGAATATGACATTCACTAGTGTTCCTTGAGATATGTGACACAAAGCTTTATGAATTGCTTTGTAGCCTCTGAAGTAGCATGTTAAAGAAGAACTGTTATTGTGTAGCATGTGTTGACATAAGAGCACATGACAACAAAATTGCCTTTCATCTATAATGCCCATTATAAGTGCATTTATAATGTCTTACGGCAGTGTTCCAAATGTTTATGACTTCCTATGATGGCTGTTATAATGTAGTGGTTATGTAGCGGTTATAATATAGAGGTTATAATGGTTGTATGCTTGAATGCATACACAAGAGGGGCTACTGTAAAGTTTTACCAAATATCATTTTCAAAATCTTTCCCAGAATGCATTATACTCATCATTGCTGCCTATATCAATTGGCCCTACTCTCCTCACCTGATGTATTACCTAGTGGTGGCTTATGTTCTGATGAGATTAACATAATGGTTATAAAGTATGATAAGGCACTGGGGTTGTCACGTCCTGACCTTAGTTCCTTTTTTATGTCTCTGTTTTAGTTTTTTTTTTTCAAGTATGATGGTGGCTGCTTCATGGTATGGGTCTGCTTGACATTGACAAATAATGGGGAGTTTTTCAGGATAAAAAGAAACTGGATAGGGCTAAGCAAAGGCAGAATCCTAGAGCAAAACCTGTTTCCGTCTGCTTTACACCAGACACTGGGAGAGGAATTCACTTTTCAGCAGGACAATAACCTACATCACAAAGCCTAAGCTGTTGCTTACCAAGAAGACAGTGAATGTTCTTGAATTTTTGACAGTTTTGACTTAAATCTGCTTGAAAAATTATGGCAAGAGCTGACAATTGGTGTCGAGCCATGATCCCCAACAAAGGTGTTTCTAACATATTTCTGGTATTAGGGAGCTGAATACTTATGCAACGACTATATTTTATTTATTTATTTGTTCTGTATTAATCTTTGAAAAATGTTATAATTTTTCTACCACTTTGACATTAGAGTATTTTTTGTAGATTATTGACAGAAAAATTACAATTAAATCCATGTTAATCCCACTTTGTAACACAATCACATTTTCAGTAATCCAAGTGGTCTGAATACTTTTGCAAGGCACCGCATATCTATAACCTAGTAGATTAGGAAAAAGGCTGACCTTTGACCAAACACTTTGGCATAGCAAGAATCCTGTTCAGATCAAATGAGGTAATGATGTGACTCTCTTCTGGTGATGATACACTTGGCTAGTCCAAAGAGAGGCAATACACTCAGCGGTCCTGGTACACTCAGCGGTCCGGTTCTGTGAGCTTGTGGCCTACCACTTCACGGCTGAGCAGTTGTTACTCCTAGACATTTCCACTTCACAATCACAACATTTACTGTTGACAGGGGCAGCTGTAGAAGGGCAGACATTTGATGAACTGAATTGTTTTAGAAAGGTGGCATCCTATAATGGTGCCACGTTGAGAGTCACTATGCTCTTTAGTAAGGCAAATGTTTGTCTATGGAGAATGGTTTGGTGTGTGCTCGATTTTAGCAACAGGTGTAGCTGAAATATCCCAAACCACTCATTTGAAGGGATGTCCACATACCTGTGTATATATAGTGTATATTCTTCCAAAATCTATATCATATATTTAAAAGAAACAAAATCAATCCCAGACTGTATGTTTAACATATTTTGAAGCTGGACATTTTTGTTAACATCAATGTTATTTACAAACAATTGAGCAAAGCAACCTTACATTTTGGGTTATGACGGGGAAAGACGGTTATTTTCTTCAATAATCGGTGGGTATATGTCATTAATTGGAGTATCAAGAAAAATCTATGATTGTACCTTTAACGTTCCTGAAGATTCTGTACAATTTCAGAAGCAGATCATAGCATGTCTATTTAAAACACATGTGGAATACATGAGATATCTAGCATATCAGCCCATATCAGCTCCATGTTGGTGATGTAAAGGTAATTGCCAAAATAATGGAAACACTTGAGTAATTGATGGATACAAAGTTTAATGAAAGCAGGTTTCTGAGTTAATTAAGCAATTCCAATCCCATCATGCTTAGGGTCATGTATAAAAGTGCTGGGCAGGCCATTATTTTGTCTATTATTTTGCCTACCATGTCTTGTCTATCCCCAATAGAATAACAATGCCCCCATCCACAGGGCACGAGTGGTCTCAGTCACTAGGTCTCAACCAAATTGAATATTTATGGGAGATTCTGGAGTGGCGCCTGAGGCAGCGTTTTCCAACACAAATGATTGAATTTCTCATGGAAGAATGGTGTCGCATCCCTCCAATAGAGTTCCAGATACTTGTTGAATCTATGCCAAGGTGCATTGAAGCTGTTCTGGCTCGTGGTGGCCCAATGCCCTATTAACACGCTTTATGTTGGTGTTTCCTTTATTTTGGCAGTTACCTGTATCTATAACCTAATAGATTAGGAAGAAAGCTGACCTTTGACCAAACACGTTGTCTTAGCAAGAATCCTGCTCAGATCATATGAGGTTACATGACTCTTTTCTGGTGATGATACACTTAGGTAGTCCAAAGAGAGCTTTCATAGCATTGTCAGGGTGGGGTCCAAACAGTAAAATAATACTTTTTAGATTCATTCTACATTGCCCTTTCAAATACCTTTTTAGCTCCGTAGACAATTTCCATTTTGTTACTAGCTGCCACAGCAACCAAAATCTCTTAAGTATTTGACATAATATCACAACAGATCCCAAGAACGCAAGCTTTTACTACATTGTCACTACTTTCTCTGCATTTTCCCCTGTTTCTGTTTGTCATCCTGGACTTGCATCTTCACCAAATAACCAGTGGCGATTTTAGCATGTAAATCTTGGTGGGGCAAACACATTTTTTTAGATGCATGCAAAGCAAAGCCCCTACACAACACAACACTAACCAATACATGAATTACACTATAACGGTGACAAACAGTGCCTACAAACTGTTAGGGCCTACATAAAGCTGTCCCAACAGCAGAGCTTTCTTTTCAGCACCATGGAGTGAATCCTTACCACTGCTACACCTGGCGATCAGCAGAGCTTTGTCTGGCAGTGAAACAGTTCATTTAGCCTCATTTACTGCCTTTCAAAAAAACATAGCTGATATGGCTGACTTGCTTAAACAAATGTGGTTTCTACTGACAATTGACATGTACAAACTATGGCATAAGGGGACGATGAGCAGATAAGAGGCAATCTGTAATTTCAATTAAGACATTTATGACCAAGCGAGGAAGGACGTAGTCAATTTGTTCAGCACTTTTGAAATGTACAGTGACAGTATTCAGAACATGGGCCGTTCTTATAGTATTCTCCCTGTACACCAAGTTAGAACCGTCGGATAAATAAAGGGGGCGAATATGCAGACAATGAAAGCTCTTACAATATTCAATGATTATATTTCTCTAAAACAGGCTAAGTAGGCTAAGTTATGAGGGGGAAAGAGACCAACTTATTAGGGTGAGGGACATGGGCTACTAACAGCATACCACCCTGCATACCACTGCTGGCTTGCTTCTGAAGCTAAGTAGGGTTGGTCCTGGTCAGTTCCTGGATGGGAGACCAGATGCTGCTGGAAGTGGTGTTGGAGGGCCAGTAGGAGGCACTTTTTCCTCTGGTCTAAAAATCTCCCAGTAGGGTGCCGTATTTAGGATGGGGCGTTAAACGGGTGTCCTGACTCTTTGAGGTCATTAAAGATCCCATGGCACTTATCGTAAGAGTAGGGGTGTTAACCCCGGTGTCCTGGCTAAATTCCCAATCTCGCCCTCAAACCATCACGGTCACCTAATAATCCCCAGTTTACAATTGGCTCATTCATCCACTTCCTCTCCCCTGTAACTATTCCCCAGGTTGTTGCTGCAAATGAGAACGTGTTCTCAGTCAATTTACCTGGTAAAATAACGGATAAATAAAAAACAAAATAAAAAACAGCGTATTACATAACATACACTTAGTATTACTTTCTTAGCTTCAGTATACATATCTCCCTGGCATATTACATCATATATGCAGCAGCATACAATACATTTTTGGACTCAACTTGTTGTGCGGTGCTCACTTGAACAGGAAGCTGGTGCGGCGGTCCTTCATGTGGGCAAATTTTATCATCAAACATTGCCATCAAAGTCTGGCATTCCCTGGATTTAAGGTGCATTCAAGACAACTGCAAACTCAGAAAAAAAGCAAGGTTGAATCATGACATCAGTGATCTTCAGGTTGGAGCTCAAGAAAGAGGCCAGAGTTCCTGACTTGGAATTCCGAGTTAGATGACCGTTCTCTACGTATTTTCCCAATTGGAACTAGTTTTTTTCAGAGTTCCCAGTTTTCTTGAACTCACTGATGTCTGAGATTTCCCAGTACCAAGTTTCCAGTTGTTTTGAACGCCGCAGAAGTCATGTTGGATTGACTTCTGCGGATTGTCCAAACTTTTGACTGGTACTTACTTACTTACTTACTTACTTACTTACTTACTTACTTACTTACTTACTTACTTACTTACTTACTTACTTACTTACTTACTTACTTACTTACTTACTGTCTGTCTGTCTGTCTGTCTGTCTGTCTGTCTGTCTGTCTGTCTGTCTGTCTGTCTGTCTGTCTGTCTGTCTGTCTGTCTGTCTGTCTGTCTGTCTGTCTGTCTGTCTGTCTGTCTGTCTGTCTGTCTTCCTTCCTTCCTTCCTTCCTTCCTTCCATTTGGAAGACCCATTTGTGACCAAGCTTTATCTTCCTGACTGATTTCTTGAGATGTTGCTTCAATATATCCACATAATTGTCCTTCCTCATGATGCCATCTATATTGTGAAGTGCACAAGTCCGTCCTGCAGCAAAGCACCCCCACAACAGGATGCTGCCACCCCTGTGCTTCACGGTTGGGATGGTGTTCTTCGGCTTGCAAAGCTCCACCTTTTTCCTCCAAACATAATGATGGTCATTATGGCCAAACAGTTCTATTTTTGTTTCATCAGACCAGAGGACATTTCTCCAAAAAGTATGATCTTTGTCCCCATGTGCAGTTGCAAACTGTAGTCTGGCTTTTTTATGGTGGTTTTGGAGCAGTGGCTTCTTTCTTGCTGAGCGGCCTTTCAGGTTATGTCGATGTAGGACACGTTTTATTGTGGATATAGATACTTTTGTGTCTGTTTCCTCCAGCATCTTCACAAGGTCCTTTGCTGTTGTTCTGGGATAGATTTGCACTTTTCGCACCAAAGTACATTCATATCTAGGAGACAGAATGCATCTCCTTCCTGAGCAGTATGACGGCTGCGTGGTCCCATGGTGTTTATACTTGCATACTATTGTTTGTACAGATGGACATGGTACCTTTAAGCGTTTGGAAATCGCCGGATGAACCAGACTTGTGGAGATCTGCCATTTTTTCTGAGGTCTTGACTGATTTCTTTTGATTTTCCCATGATGTCAAGCAAAGAGGCACTGAGTTTGAAGTTAGGCCTTGAAATACATCCAAAGGTACACCTCCAATTGACTCAAATGATGTCAATTAGCCTACCAGAAGCTTCTAAACTCTTGACATCATTTTCTGGAATTTTCCAAGCTGTTTAAAGGCACAGTAAACTTAGTGTTTGTAAACTTCTGACCTACTGGAATTGTGATACAGTGAATTATAAGTGAAATTATCTGTCTGTAAAAAATTGTTGGAAAAATGACTTGTGTCGTGCACAAAGTAGATGTCCTAACCGACTTGCCAAAATTATAGTTTGTTAACAAGAAATTTGTGGAGTGGTTGAAAAACGAGTTTTAATGACTCTAACCTAAGTGTATGTAAACTTCCGACTTCAACTGTATATAGCATAAAACCTACATGTAGCTTTAGTTTGAAATTCCTGATTGTGTAATACTCAACATGTGTAACCAATTATAACACTCCTCTTAGTGTGTAAAATGAGACAAATATTGAGTATTAAATATTATGTATAAGTATAAATTCTACATTAGTATTGAACTCAAGGTCCTGGGCCTTTTCTTAATTAATGTTGCAGTTGGTATAAATGAGTCAGATTTTACCCTGCAAAGTCTCTATTTACCAAGGGAACAATTTCTACACACACAGCAACATTTGCAAATAACGTTTCCCCTAATCATCCCTAAATATCATCGTTCATATTCAATGGAACATAACAAACTTCCTATATCTCCTCTCATAAGTCACACAATTTTATGTCATGGAAACTGACTAACATATTCCATGGCTTGGAACTTCAAAGATAAGTCATTTTAGTAATTTTCTTTTACAGCATATTACTTTTATTGTAATTTTACTATTACCAATTTATCTTTATTACCAATATATTTAAATCGATTTACTTTTATCTATTCGATTTGGAAAAATTGGGAAAGTTAATCTGTGTATTCGTAGATGATCTGGTTTAAAGCAGTACACACACCTGAAATAGAACAGAAAACAGAAACAGCTAACATGGTATTCACACAGACAGTCAGAAACTGCTTAACTTAGTCATTTTCAGGCTGACCCATCTAGACTGTGTTGTGGCTGCCATGTTTCTATACCATCGCAATTATTGTTGTGTTTGAACAACTTGGTTGTCATTCTCTCCGTTTTGTGTTATTTCTCACGAGGAAATGTCCTGTGTACATTTTCTTTAACCAGATGCTTTCACAAGACGCCTACTGCGTTTGAGCAACCAGCACTCCTACGCAAGAGGGGGACTCTTGGACTTTAGAGTGGATCACACCAGTGGCAAGCTGAGCAGCAAGGGTCAGCCTGCAGTCACATGCTAGAACAAACATCCAATGATAGTCCAGTACTTCAGCCTACGCAGCCATGGGGCTTGATCTGGGGTGGCCCCAATCGTTCCTGAAGGACTATAAGACGTTTGGGAGGCTCAAGGAAAGATACCGTCCGGCCTAAACTGTCCTGCAATTCAGGTGAGTGGTCCTCTCTCTTTCTCTGCCAAGGAACTCTTATGTTTGATATGGTAAAATATTTGATTTTCTTGCAATATGTTGTTTAGTAGTAAAAACATAATAACTGATGTGCATTCAATTGAAGAGGGACATTTCTTCCCAACCAGATTGTAAGCTGCTCATTTAAACGGTGTTGTTATCAGCAGTAGTTGAGAAGATGATCTTTAAAGTGCTTGATATATGTTTTATTCCTGTGTTTTAAGAGGCAAACTGTCAATATGAATCAAGATGATTCTTCTCAGTGAATTCAGAAAGGCAAATAAAGATGTAAATGAAACAGAGTCCATGTTTAATTCCATTACAAATTTGCTCAGACAGGCAGAAGTTGCAATTTACTAGGGAGTTAGGGGTTGGGGTATTTTTCTTTTCTTTATTTGAACCTTTATTTAACGAGGTAAGTCAATTAAGAACAACTTCTTATTTACAATGACGGACTACCCCAGCCAAACACTAACAACGCTGGACAAATTGTGCTCTGCCATATGGGACTCCCAATCACAGCCGGTTGTAATACAGCTTAGAATCGAACCAGGGTCAGTAGTGACACCTCTAGTACTAAGATACTGTGCCTCAGACCACTGCGCCACTCAGGAGCCATTACTATTACTATTACTCCATTACTATTAAACCAATTAATTATGATTTGAAATCTTCCTGAATGAACTGAGTGGCAGGTTTGATCCAAAACCTGCCACTGAGTGCCCTTATTTGTTATACCAAGAGAAATTCCTTGAAACCACAAAATGCTTTAGGGATGGCAATCCTACCACCCGGGAGTGGTGGGAAAAGTACTCAATTGTCATACATGAGTAAAAATAAAGATACCTTAATATAAAATGACTCAAGTAAAAGTGAATGTCCCACAGTAAAATACTACTTGAGTAAATGTACTAACGTACAGTGGTGGAAAAAGTAATCAATTGTCATAATTGAGTAAAAATATAAAAAGTAAATACTATGTGTCTACATAAAATTCCTTATATTACACAAACCAGACAGCACGATGTTCTTGTGTTTTAAAAATACGGATAACCAGGGGCAAACTCCAACACTCAGACATCATTTACAAACGCAATATTTGTGTTTAGTGAGTCCACCAGGTCAGAGGCAGTCGTGATGACAATGCGTTGTGTGTGAATTGGACCATATTTCTCTCCAGCCTGAGCATTTGAAATGTAACAAGTACTTTTATGTGTCAGGGGAAATGTATGGGATTAAAAAGTACATATTTTCCTTAAGAATGTGGTGGAGTAAAAGTACAAGTTGTCAAAAAATATGAATAGTAAAGTAATGTAAACATAGTAGTAATTAAAATGATTTTTACTTAGTTACTTTACACCACAGCCATACGGTGATCAAACCATGCCTCCACAGACCTATGGGGTCAAGCTAATCCTAGCACTTTCTTCTCTCCTCAGGTGCCATACTCAGCAGCCATGAAGTTCTCCCTTGCCGCCCTAGTTGTCGTGCTCGCTCTGGCACACGGTAAGTGACAAATCTTCATAAGTTAAAGGAACACTCTGTCGTTAGCTTCTCCCCTGTGGTAGCACTCAGAATTAAATACACAATCATAGCTGAAACAAAAACACGTACACACATACACACACAGTCTCATAGATTGCATTCTGTATGGAGATTATGTGGTTCTATAACTATATTTCATATATGTGCACGATACACTGAGTGAACAAAACATTAAGAACACCCGCTCTTTCCCTCACATAGACTGACTAGGTGAATCCAGGCGAAAGCTATGATCCCTTATTGATGTCACTTGTTAAATCCACTTCAATCAGTGTAGATGAAGGGGAGGAGACAGGTTAAATAAGGATGTTTAAACCTTGAGACAATTAAGACATGGATTGTGTATGTGTGCTATTCAGAGGGTGAAAATATTTAAGTCCATTTGAACGGGATATGGTATAAGGTGCAAGGAGCACCGGTTTGTGTCAAGAACTGCAATGCTGCTGGGTTTTCACGCTCAACAGTTTCCCGTGTGTATCAAGAATGGTCTACCACCCAAAGAAAATCCTGCCAATTTGACACAACTGTGGGAAGCATTGGAGTCAACATGGGCCAGCATCCCTGTGGAATGCTTTCGACACTTTGTAGAGTCCATGCCCGATACATTTGGGCTGTTCTGAGGGCAAAAGGTGTTCCTAATGTTCGGTATACTCAAGTGTATAATATAACAATACTGAGAGATATGCAACATATAGGAATCTTATATTGCAGAGTTGGTGTATTTATTTATAAGTCATGTATTTTAGATTACTGTATGTAGAGAGAGTCTTGTATGTGCTGTCGTATGCTGTATATGCATAAATGGTTTGAGTACAATGTTGGTAAATGTTAATGAAGTTATCCTCTGGCTACCCATAGGAAGCCAAGCAACACAGTCCCCCGAGGTTGAGAAGCTGGCACAGTATTTCCAGGATCTGTCAGCTCAGCTGACCTCCACCACTCAGGAGCTAGTGCAGAAGATCCAGTCAGAGTGAGTGACATTTTTTTAAACAATTATCTGTGAAAAAAACCCACAACTCATCTTCATTAATTTGCATAATTTACAATAAACAGCAGTCAAAAATAATGCTAAAGAATGGATGCTTTGCAACAATCATATACATTAGATTAAAAATGCTAATGACCAGCAAAAGCTTTAACAGGCAATGTGTTTCGATCTTATTTTCAAATAATATTTATGGCACTCCCTCTGTCAATATTCAGACCACTAACCACCAGCTTCCTTCCAAACAGGACCTTCGTAGAGGATGGAAAGGCCCAGCTGCAGCAGATCCAGGCCCAGCTGGCACCCCTGGCCGATAATATGCAGGCCCAGCTGAAGCCCCTGGCTGAGAACATGCAGGCCCAGCTTAAGCCTCTGGTCGACAACTTCCAGGCTCAGATGGAAGACCTCTTCCGCAAGCTGATGGACCAGACCAAGTCCCTCGGCCAATAAAGCAGTTCTTTTTCAATAACCTTATCACCTCGGACCGAATCAACAGCTCCATGGGCTTACAATCAGTCAAAACCAATCCAACAAGAACCCGACAAGCTTTCAACCCTCTGCCAATCAATCAATCAATCAAATGTATTTATGAAGCCCTTCTAACATCAGCTGATGTCACAAAGTGCTGTACAGAAACCCAGCCTAAAACCCCAAACAGCAAGCAATGCATGTGTAGAAGCATGGTGGCTAGGAAAAACTCCCTAGAAAGTATTTTTGTGCCAAGAAGAATGTGCCAAGACAAATGTTGTTGACATGCAAAGACAGACAGTAGTAATCCAGAACATCATTAAAACTTGGAAACAAACTGATTCTGTGGTATCTATTGTAATTTGTAGTCTATTAATTTTCACTGAAATGAGTTTCCAGTCATACATCAATTCACATATTTGTTTGGTGTACAATTATTGAAAATCTGTTTAATTCCTCAATTTAGGAATTCTAGTTTCAATAACACATTTTACTCCATCACAGGTCATACACTACCAACCCATTCCCTCGATTAAAACATTAATACACTCCCCTCCGTATTTATTTGGACAGTGAAACAAAAATGTATACTTTTGGCTCTTCTCCAGCATTTTGTATTTTAGAGCAAATGTTTCATATGAGGTGTCAGTACAAAATGTCACCTTTCATCTGAGGGAATTTTCGTATATATCGTTTTTACCGTTTTGAAATAAAGCAGTGGAGAACCGGGTTGTCGCTACATGGTATACAGCTACATCAGGAATCAAGGTAAGACCCAGGTGCAGACTGTCGAGGTAACAATGTTTATTGTTGCAACAGGGGTGGGCAAAGACAGGTCAAGGCAGGAGGGGTCGAAAATCCAGGGTAAAGCAAAGGTACACGATGGCAGGCGGACTCAGGGTCAGGGACAGGCAGAGTTCAGTAATCCAAAGGTGGAGCAACGGTACAGAACGGCAGGCAGACTCAGGGACAGGCAGAGAGGTCAGGCGGGCAGTACAGGGTGAGGATAAGCAGAGGTCAAAAACCAGGAAGATGAGGAAAGAGAGGCTGGGAAACGATAGGCGCTGACAGGAAACCGCTGGTTAGCTTGAACGAACAAGACGAACTGGCAACAAACAGACAAAGAACACAGGTATAAATACACAGGGGATAATTGGAAAGAGGGGCGACACCTGGAGGGGGGTGGAGACAAGCACAAGGACAGGTGAAACAGATAAGTGTTTTTTAAATTTTATTTCACCTTTATTTAACCAGGTAGGCAAGTTGAGAACAAGTTCTCATTTACAATTGCGACCTGGCCAAGATAAAGCAAAGCAGTTCGACAGATACAACGACACAGAGTTAAACATGGAGTAAAACAAACATACAGTCAATAATACAGTATAAACAAGTCTTTATACAATGTGAGCAAATGAGGTGAGAAGGGAGGTAAAGGCAAAAAAGGCCATGGTGGCAAAGTAAATACAATATAGCAAGTAAAACACTGGAATGGTAGTTTTGCAATGGAAGAATGTGCAAAGTAGAAATAAAAATAATGGGGTGCAAAGGAGCAAAATAAATAAATTAATTAAATACAGTTGGGAAAGAGGTAGTTGTTTGGGCTAAATTATAGGTGGG